>NW_026735242.1:0-150695 GCF_949786415.1 Peromyscus eremicus | reverse complement strand
TTCACAATAAGACAGATTCAGATGTAATAGTTTACAATGTGTGTAAAAGATATGTAGGCTTGAAAGAGACAAAAAAAAAAGGTGATATATAGAGTTATAGAAACAAATACATAGTTTTAAAAAATAAAGTCTTTAAAGAGACAGTAAAGGTAGTATAAAAATAAGCCACGTAAAGATGAATATTACACAGAGAATCTGGATTGTGTTGTCTTTGGGATTCTTAACTGCAGAGAGATATTTGATTGTAAAGGAAGCTGAGTTAAACCAATATGCATATTTTAAAGATATCTTGACTTCAAAATTTGGATATAAGGATATGTTGCTTTGGAAAAGAGTCTCTGCTCTTGTTTCCACAGAAAGCCAGAGACTATGGATTTGTTCCAGATTAAGATACATCAGGTTTGACCAGCCAAGACCCCCTGAAAGGTCTCCAATGACACCATGGCCCAGATGATTCAACATCCAGAATGGTTTCAAGTCAACTGGCTCAGATATACAGCCTCACGGACTACTCCATGATCCTAAAATTTTCTTTCTGTCTCCAGAAGATACAGCGCCCCCCTCCAGCAGGAAGTAGTAAGAGAAGCTACGCCCAAATTCCCAAATATACCAAGCTGGCTTTAGAGATGGAATTGGCTCACTCCCCCTCTAAACCCAGACATATTGCTCAAAAAAAAAAAAAATGGTTAAGAGATTCTTGTGTCCCAAATCAGAAGAGCCCTCTGGTGTGGGACAGAGAAAAACCAATATTTTTATTTAAAGCAGGTTGATTATAAATACAATCTCTTTCTAAAGAAAAAAAGGGGATAGTTTAGATATGATAGGATGAAAGGGTAGATTAATGAACCTACTTTTAAAGAGTAACAACTTGATTAAAATGTTTTACATTGCTATAGATTTTAGTTTATTGATACAAGTTTAAACTTAATTTTGTTATACTGTATATATATTTCTATTCTTGTTTGAGGTATTATGTTTATGTAACTCATTTAAAATTGTAATGGATAATTAAAAAATAGATTAATAGTTAGTCATCTATGATAATATTTGTAGCCATGTTAGTTAAGTCTTCTAGGTATACATAGATATATTTCAGATAGATAGGTAGTCTTCAAACACTTCAAAGACCTACAGAATATGGCATTTAAAATGTTTTAAAAGTTTAGACTTTCTGGACAATGAGACATGTCTGCTCCTGACAGCACCGATTTACTTCAGAGAGGAGTATGGGCATCGAAGACACTCCATATGGAGTTTATCTTCACCTTGACAAAAATAGCCATTTGGGCAAGAAACTGTTCTTGCCTGGACTGCTTGATCAACTGGACATGCAGGACCCATAGAAAGGTGACCACTGAACTTTGCTTGACAAAATGGTCCTTCAGGTTCCTGCTTTGCAGAGAAAACTGCCAGACATTCTACAAGACACAGAGAAAAGTAAATAAGAGACTCTAGGCCTGTGGGCTGAAGACAGATGCCCCAACTTTACAAGAGAACTTTGAATGACTGTCCAGGCTGCCAGCTGTCTCTGTCTACCCTACAAGACTCCTAAAAGTTGCTTATATCCTTCTCCATTTCGCAGGTAGTAGTATATCCTTCTGAGGTCTTTGATGTGGTTAAAGACTAGATACTTACAATTTTCCTTAGTTATAATAAAAGATAAGTTAGATATAAAACCTTAAACTTACAAATATAAGATAGATAGGATCTCTTCTTTAATATTGTAACTGTAATTCTTGCTTGATAATTGTTTTGTTATATGTAATTTTACTATGTTAAAGTTAAAACCTTCCTTTTTAAGAAAAGAAAAGGGGAAGTGCTGTGGGATGGTCTGTATGTCAAGTGTGTTGCTGATTGGTCAGTAAATAAATCACTGATTGGCCATTGGCTAGGCAGGAAGTATAGGCGGGAAAAGAAAAAGAATTCGGGGAAGTGGAAGGCTGAGAGAGAGACACTGCCAGCCGCCATCAGGACAAGGAAGATGTAAAGTACCGGTAAGCCACAAGCCATGTGGCAAAGTAAAGATTAATAGAAATGGGCTAAATATAAGAGTAAGAGCTAGACAATGACAGGCCTGAGCTAATGGCCAAGCAGTTTAAATAATATAAGAGTTTGTGTGTTTATTTTGTAAGTGGGCTCTGGAACTGGCGGGACTTGGTGGCGGGAGCTGGAGAGAAATTCTCCAGCAACAGTTCTTTTGTTCTGAGCAAGCTCACTGTTCGGACCCCAAAGGAAACACAGTAGAGTAGAAGTGTGCTATTTTTTCAAAAGCAGAGTTTGTTTCTTGTAAGGCGAGCTAGCATTTGTATCCCAGTCCAAATGGAGCTGAATCACATGCAGTTTCTGGTCCTATGAGCAAGAGTTGTTTTCTGGTAAGGAAAGTGACTATTGCGCTCCCATTGCCATACACAGTGCAAATAGCACTCGCGTCTGTTCCCAGCAAGTACAGTGTATTGGACTGAAGAGGAGCTAAGGTTCTTGTCAGTTTCCTAAAAAGAGTTTAACTAGATATGGCCCGTGTGTGTAGGAAGCCCAGTTCTTTTGTTCTGAGCAAGCTCACTGTTCGGACCCCATAGGATACACAGTCGATTAGAAGAGTGCTCTTTTCTCAAAAGCAGAGTGTGTTTTTTGTGAGGCGAGATAGCGTTTGTTTCCCAGTCCTAAATGGAGTTGAATCACATGCAGTTTTTTGTCCTACGACCAAGAGTTGTTTTCTGGTAAGGAAAGTCACTATTGCGCTCCCCTTTCCATACAGAGTGCAAATAGCACTCGTGTCTGTTCCCAGCAAGTACAGTGTATTGGACTGAAACGGAGCTACTGTTCTTGTCAGTTTCCTAAGCAGAGTTGAACTAGATATGGCCCCTGTGTGTAGGAAGCACAATTCTTTTGTTCTGAGCAAGCTCACTATTCGGACCCCATAGGAAACACAGTAGAGTAGAAGAGTGCTCTTTTCTCAAAATCAGAGTGTCTTTCTTGTAAGGCGAGCTAGTGTTTGTTTCCCAGTCAGAAATGATGTTGAATCCCATGCAGTTTCTGGTCCTATGAGCAAGAGTTGTTTTCTGATAAGAAGAGTCACTATTGTGCTCCTATTGCCATACACAGTGCAAATAGCACTCGCGTCTGTTCCCAGCAAGTACAGTGTATTGGACTGAAGAGAAGCTACTGTTCTTGTCAGTTTCCTAAGCAGAGTTGAACTAGATATGGTCCGTGTGTGTAGGAAGCACAGTTCTTTTGTTCTGAGCAAGCTCACTGTTCGGACCCCATAGGAAACACAGTAGAGTAGAAGAGTGCTCTTTTCTCAAAAGCAGAGTGTGTATCTTGTAAGGCGAGCTAGCATTTGTTTCAGAGTCCTAAATGGAGCTGAATCACATGCAGTTTTTGGTCCTATGAGCAAGTGTAGTTTTCTGATAATAAAGTCACTGTTGCGCTCCCATTGCCATATGCAGTGTAAATAGCACTCACATCTGTTCCCAGCAAGTACAGTGTATTGGACTGAAGCGGAGCTACTGTTCTTGTCAGTTTCCGAAGCAGAGTTGAACCAGATATGGCCCCTGTGTGTAGGAAGCACAGTTCTTTTGTTCTGAGCAAGCTCACTATTCGGACCCCATAGGAAAAACAGTAGAGTAGAAGAGTGCTCTTTTCTCAAAAGCAGAGTGTGTTTCTTGTAAGTCGAGCTAGTGTTTGTTTCCCAGTCAGAAATGGAGTTGAATCCCATGCAGTTTCTTGTCCTATGAGTAAGAGTTGTTTTCTGATAAGAAGAGTGACTATTGTGCTCCTATTGCAATGCTCAGGGCAAATAGCACTCGCGTCTGTTCCCAGCTAGTACAGTGTATTGGACTGAAGAGGAGCTACCGTTCTTGTCAGTTTCCTAAGCAGAGTTGAACTAGATATGGCCCGTGTGTGTAGGAAGCACAGTTCTTTTGTTCTGAGCAAGCTCACTGTTCAGACCCCATAAGAAACACAGTAGAGTAGAAGAGTGCTCTTTTCTCAAAAGCAGAGTGTGTTTCTTGTAAGGCGAGCTAGCGTTTGTTTCCCAGTCCTAAATGGAGTTGAATCACATGCAGATTCTTGTCCTATGAGCAAGAGTTTTTTTCTGGTAAGAAGAGTCACTATTGCGCTCCCATTGTCATACACAGGGCAAATAGCTCTGGCATCTGTTCACAGCATGTACAGTGAATTGGACTGAACAGGAGCTACTGTTCTTTTCAGTTTCCTAAGCAGAATTGAACTAGATATGGCAGTATTTGTATGAAGCACATTTCTTTTGTTCTGAGCAAGCTCACTGTTCTGGCCCTATAGGAAACACAGTAGAGTAGAAGAGTGCTCTTTTCTCAAAAGCAGAGTGTGTTTCTTGTAAGGTGAGCTAGTGTTTGTTTCCCAGTCCGAAATGGAGTTGAATTCCATGCAGTTTCTGGTCCTATGAGCAAGAGGTGTTTTCTGGTAAGGAAAGTGACTATTGCGCTCCCATTTACATACACAGTGCAAATAGCACTCGCGTCTATTCCCAGCAAGTACAGTGTATTGGACTGAATAGGAGCTACTGTTCTTGTCAGTTTCCTAAGCAGAGTTGAACTACATATGGTCCGTGTGTGTAGGAAGCACAGTTCTTTTGTTCTGAGCAAGCTCACTGTTCAGACCCCAAAGGAAACACAGTAGAGTAGAAGTGTGCTATTTTCTGAAAAGCAGAGTGTGTTTCTTGTAAGGCGAGCTAGCATTTGTATCCCAGTCCTAAATGGAGCTGAATCACATGCAGTTTCTGGTCCTATGAGCAAGAGTTGTTTTCTGGTAAGGAAAGTGACTATTGCGCTCCCATTGCCATACACAGTGCAAATAGCACTCGCGTCTGTTCCCAGCAAGTACAGTGTATTGGACTCAAGCGGAGCTACTGTTCTTGTCAGTTTCCTAAGCAGAGTTTAACTAGATATGGCCCGTGTGTGTAGGAAACCCAGTTCTTTTGTTCTGAGCAAGCTCACTGTTCGGACCCCATAGGATACACAGTCGATGAGAAGAGTGCTCTTTTCTCAAAAGCAGAGTGTGTTTCTTGCTACGTGAGCTAGCGTTTGTTTCCCAGTCCTAAATGGAGTTGAATCACATGCAGTTTCTTGTCCTATGAGCAAGAGTTGTTTTCTGGTAATAAGAGTCACTATTGCGCTCTTATTGTCATACACAGGGCAAATAGCACTCGCGTCTGTTCCCAGAATGTACAGTGTATTGCACTGAACAGGAGCTACTGTTCTTTTCAGTTTCCTAAGCAGAATTGAACTAGATATGGCAGTATTTGTATGAAGCACAGTTCTTTTGTTCTGAGCAATCTCACTGTTCTGGCCCTATAGGAAACACAGTAGAGTAGAAGAGTGCTCTTTTCTCAAAAGCAGAGTGTGTTTCTTTTAAGGCGAGCTAGCATTTGTTTCCCAGTCCTAAACGGAGTTGAATCACATGCAGTTTTTGGTCCTACGAGCAAGAGTTGTTTTCTGGTAAGGAAAGTCACTATTGCGCTCCCATTTCCATACTCAGTGCAAATAGCACTCGTGTCTGTTCCCAGCAAGTAGCAGAGCTACTGTTCTTGTCAGTTTCCTAAGCAGAGTTGTACTAGATATGGCCCATGTGTGTAGGAAGCACAGTTCTTTTGTTCTGAGCAAGCTCACTATTCGGACACCATAGGAAACACATTAGAGTAGAAGAGTGCTCTTTTCTCAAAAGCAGATTGTATTTCTTATAAGGCGAGCTAGTGTTTGTTTCCCAGTCAGAAATGGAGTTGAATCCCATGCAGTTTCTGGTCCTATGAGCAAGAGGTGTTTTCTGATAAGAAGAGTCACTATTGCGCTCCTGTTGCCATACACAGTGCAAATAGCACTCGCGTCTGTTCCCAGCTAGTACAGTGAATTGGACTGAAGAGGAGCTACCGTTCTTGTCAGTTTCCTAAGGAGAGTTGAACTAGATTTGGCCCCTGTGTGTAGGAAGCACAGTTCTTTTGTTCTGAGCAAGCTCACTGTTCAGACCCCATAGGAAACACAGTAGAGTAGAAGAGTGCTCTTTTCTCAAAAGCAGAGTGTGTTTCTTGTTAGGCGAGCTAGCGTTTGTTTCCCAGTCCTAAATGGAGTTGAATCACATGCAGATTCTTGTCCTACGATCAAGAGTTGTTTTCTGGTAAGAAGAGTCACTATTGCGCTCCCATTGTCATACACAGGGCAAATAGCTCTGGCATCTGTTCCCTGCATGTACCGTGTATTGGACTGAAGAGGAGCTCCTGTTCTTTTCAGTTTCCTAAGCAGAATTGAACTAGATATGGCAGAATTTGTATGAAGCACATTTCTTTTGTTCTGAGCAAGCTCACTGTTCTGGCCCTATAGGAAACACAGTAGAGTAGAAGAGTGCTCTTTTCTCAAAAGCACAGTGTGTTTCTTGTAAGGCGAGCTAGTGTTTGTTTCCCAGTCAGAAATGGAGTTGAATCCCATGCAGTTTCTGGTCCTACGAGCAAGAGGTGTTTTCTGGTAAGGAAACTCACTATTGCGCTCCCATTTACATAAACAGTGCAAATAGCACTCGCGTCTATTCCCAGCAAGTACAGTGTATTGGACTGAATAGGAGCTACTGTTCTTGTCAGTTTCCTAAGCAAAGTTGAACTACATATGGTCCGTGTGTGTAGGAAGCACAGTTCTTTTGTTCTGAGCAAGCTCACTGTTCGTACCCCATAGGAAACACAGTAGAGTAGAAGAGTGCTCTTTTCTCAAAAGCAGAGTGTGTTTCTTGTAAGGCGAGCTAGCGTTTGTTTCCCAGTCCTAAATGGAGTTGAATCACATGCAGTTTTTGGTCCTACAAGCAAGAGTTGTTTTCTGGTAATAAAGTCACTGTTGTGCTCCCATTGCCATATACAGTGTAAATAGCACTCGCATCTGTTCCCAGCAAGTACAGTGTATTGGACTGAAGCGGAGCTACTGTTCTTGTCAGTTTCCTAAGCAGAGTTGAACTAGATATGGCCCGTGTGTGTAGGAAGCCCAGTTCTTTTGTTCTGAGCAAGCTCACTGTTCCGACCCCATAAGATACACAGTAGAGTAGAAGAGTGCTCTTTTCTCAAAAGGAGAGTGTCTTTCTTGTAAGGCGAGCTAGTGTTTGTTTCCCAGTCAGAAATGGAGTTGAATCACATGCAGTTTCTTGTCCTACGAGCAAGAGTTGTTTTCTGGTAATAAGAGTCACTATTGCGCTCCCATTGTCATACAAACGGCAAATAGCACTGGCGTCTGTTCCCAGCATGTACAGTGTATTGGACTGAACAGGAGCTACTGTTCTTTTCAGTTTCCTAAGCAGAATTGAACTATATATGGCAGTATTTGTATGAAGCACAATTCTTTTGTTCTGAGCAAGCTCACTGTTCTGGCCCTATAGGAAACACAGTAGAGTAGAAGAGTGCTCTTTTCTCAAAAGCAGAGTGTGTTTCTTGTAAGGCGAGCTAGCATTTGTTTCCCAGTCCTAAACGGAGTTGAATCACATGCAGTTTTTGGTCCTACGAGCAAGAGTTGTTTTCTGGTAAGGAAAGTCACTATTGCGCTCCCATTTCCATACACAGTGCAAATAGCACTCGCATCTGCTCCCAGCAAGTACAGTGTATTGGACTGAAGCGGAGCTACTGTTCTTGTCAATTTCCTAAGCAGAGTTGAACTAGATATGGCCCACGTGTGTAGGAAGCACAGTTCTTTTGTACTGAGCAAATTCACTGTTCTGGCCCAATAGGAAACACACTAGAGTAGAAGAGTGCTCTTTTCTCTAAAGCAGAGTGTGTTTCTTGTAAGGCGAGCTAGAATTTGTTTCCCAGTCCTAAATGGAGTTGAATAACATGCAGTTTTTGGTCCTCCGACCAAGAGTTGTTTTCTGGTAAGGAAAGTCACTATTGCGCTCCCATTTCCATACACAGGGCAAATAGCACTCGTGTCTGTTCCCAGCAATTACAGTGTGTCTGACTGAAGAGGAGCTACTGTTCTTGTCAGTTTCCTAAGCAGAGTTGAACTAGATATGGCCCGTGTGTGTAGGAAGCACAGTTCTTTTGTTCTGAGCAAGCTCACTATTCTGGCCCTATAGGAAACACAGTAGAGTAGAAGAGTGCTCTTTTCTCAAAAGCAGAGTGTGTTTTTTGTAAGGCGAGCTAGCATTTGTTTCCCAGTCCTAAATGGAGTTGAATCACATGCAGTTTTTGGTCCTACGACCAAGAGTTTTTTTCTAGTAAGGAAAGTCACTATTGCGCTCCCATTGTCATACACAGGGCAAATAGCTCTGGCATCTGTTCACAGCATGTACAGTGTATTGGACTGAACAGGAGCTACTGTTCTTTTCAGTTTCCAGAGCAGAATTGAACTAGATATGGCAGTATTTGTAGAAAGCACAGTTCTTTTGTTCTGAGCAAGCTCACTTTTCTGGCCCTATAGGAAACACAGTAGAGTAGAAGAGTGCTCTTTTCTCAAAAGCAGAGTGTGTTTCTTGTAAGGCGAGCTACTGTTTGTTTCCCAGTCCTAAATGAGTTGAATCACATGCAGTTTTCCGTCCTACGAGCAAGAGTTGTTTTCTGGTAATAAAGTCACTATTGCGCTCCCATTGCCATACACAGTGCAAATAGCACTCGCATCTGTTCCCAGCAAGTACAGTGTATTGGACTGAAGCAGAGCTACTGTTCTTGTCAGTTTCCTAAGCAGAATTGAACTAGATATGGCCCGTGTGTGCAGGAAGCACAGTTCTTTTGTTCTGAGCAAGCTCACTGTTCGGACCCCAAAGGAAACACAGTAGAGTAGAAGAGTGCTCTTTTCTCAAAAGCAGAGTGTGTTTTTTGTAAGGCGAGCTAGCATTTGTTTCCCAGTCCTAAACGGAGTTGAATCACATACAGTTTTTGGTCCTACGAGCAAGAGTTGTTTTCTGGTAAAGAAAGTCACTATTGCGCTCCCATTGTCATACACAGGGCAAATAGCACTCGCGTCTGTTCCCAGCAAGTACAGTGTATTGGACTGAACAGGAGCTTCTGTTCTTTTCAGTTTCCTAAGCAGAATTGAACTACATATGGCAGTATTTGTAGGAAGCCCAGTTCTTTTGTTCTGAGCAAGCTCACTCTTCTGGCCCTATAAGAAACACAGTACAGTAGAAGAGTGCTCTTTTCTCAAAAGCAGAGTGTGTTTCTTGTAAGGCGAACTAGCGTTTGTTTCCCAGTTGTAAATGGAGTTGAATCACATTCAGTTTTTGGTCCTATGAGCAAGAGTTGTTTTCTGGTAAGGAAAGTCACTATTGCGCTCCCATTGCCATACACAGTGCAAATAGCACTCGCGTCTGTTCCCAGCAAGTACAGTGTATTGGACTGAAGCGGAGCTACTGTTCTTGTCAGTTTCCTAAGCAGAGATGAACTACATATGGACCGCGTGTGTAAGAAGCACAGTTCTTTTGTCTGAGCAAGCTCACTGTTCAGACCCCCTAGGAAACACAGTAGAGTAGAAGAGTGCTCTTTTCTCAAAAGCACAGTGTGTTTCTTGTAAGGCAAGCTAGCATTTGTTTCCCAGTCCTAAATGGAGTTGAATCACATTCAGTTTTTGGTCCTCCGACCAAGAGTTGTTTTCTGGTAAGGAAAGTCACTATTGCGCTCCCATTTCCATACACAGTGCAAATAGCACTCGCGTCTGTTCCCAGCAAGTACAGTGTATTGGACTGAAGCGGATCTACTGTTCTTGTCAGTTTCCTAAGCAGAGTTGAACTAGATATGGCCCCCTGTGTGTAGGAAGCATAGTTCTTTTGTTCTGAGCAGCTCACTATTTGGACCCCCATAGGAAACACAGTAGAGTAGAAGAGTGCTCTTTTATCAAAATCAGAGAGTCTTTCTAGTAAGGCGAGCTAGTGTTTGTTTCCCAGTCAGAAATGGAGTTGAATCCCATGCAGTTTCTTGTCCTATGAGTAAGAGTTGTTTTCTGATAAGAAGAGTCACTATTGTGCTCCTATTGCCATACACAGGGCAAATAGCACTCGCGTCTGTTCCCAGCTAGTACAGTGTATTGGACTGAACAGGATATACCGTTCTTGTCAGTTTCCTAAGCAGAGGTGAACTAGATATGGCCCGCGTGTGTAGGAAGCACAGTTCTTTTGCTCTGAGCAAGCTCACTGTTCGGACCCCATAGGAAACACAGTAGAGTAGAAGACTGCTCTTTTCTCAAAAGCAGAGTGTGTTTCTTGTAAGGCAAGCTAGCGTTTGTTTCCCAGTCCTAAATGGAGTGAATCACATCAAGTTTTTGGTCCCACGAGCAAGAGTTGTTTTCTGGTAATAAAGTCACTATTGCGCTCCCAATGCCATACACAGTGCAAATAGCACTCGCTTCTGTTCCCAGCAAGTACAGTGTATTGGACTGAAGCGGAGCTACTGTTCTTGTCAGGTTCCTAAGCAGAGTTGAACTAGATATGGCCCGTGTGTGTAGGAAGCACAGTTCTTTTGTTCTGAGCAAGCTCACTGTTCGGACCCCATAGGAAACACAGTAGAGTAGAAGAGTGCTCTTTTCTCAAAAGCAGAGTGTGTTTCTTGTAAGGCTAGCTAGCGTTTGTTTCCCAGTTAGAAATGGAGTTGAATCTCATGCAGTTTCTGGTCCTACGAGCAAGAGTTGTTTTCTGGTAAAGAAATTCACTATTGCGCTCCCATTTCCATACACAGTGCAAATAGCACTCGCGTCTGTTCCCAGAAAGTACAGTGTATTGGACTGAAGCGTAGCTACTGTTCTTGTCAGTTTCCTAAGCAGAGTTGAACTAGATATGGCCCCTTTGTGTAGGAAGCACAGTTCTTTTGTTCTGAGCAAGCTCACTATTCGGACCCCATAGGAAACACAGTAGAGTATATGAGTGCTCTTTTCTCAAAATCAGAGTGTCTTTCTTGTAAGGCGAGCTAGTGTTTGTTTCCCAGTCAGAAATGGAGTTGAATCCCATGCAGTTTCTGGTCCTATGAGCAAGAGTTGTTTTCTGATAAGAAGAGACACTATTGTGCTCCTATTGCGATACACAGTGCAAATAGCACTGGCGTCTGTTCCCAGCAAGTACAGTGTATTGGACTGAAGAGGAGCTACTGTTCTTGTCAGTTTCCTAGCAGAGTTGAACTACATATGGTCAGTGTGTGTAGGAAGCACAGTTCTTTTGTTCTGAGCAAGCTCACTGTTCGGACCCCATAGGAAACACAGTAGAGTAGAAGAGTGCTCTTTTCTCAAAAGCAGAGTGTGTTTCTTGTAAGGCGAGCTACTGTTTGTTTCCCAGTCCTAAATGAGTTGAATCACATGCAGTTTTTGGTCCTACGAGCAAGAGTTGTTTTCTGGTAATAAAGTCACTATTGCGCTCCCATTGCCATACACAGTGCAAATAGCACTCGCATCTGTTCCCAGCAAGTACAGTGTATTGGACTGAAGCACAGCTACTGTTCTTGTCAGTTTCCTAAGCAGAATTGAACTAGATATGGTCCGTGTGTGCAGGAAGCACAGTTCTTTTGTTTTGAGCAATCTCACTGTTCGGACCCCAAAGGAAACACAGTAGAGTAGAAGACTGCTCTTTTCTCAAAAGCAGAGTGTGTTTTTTGTAAGGCGAGCTAGCATTTGTTTCCCAGTACTAAACGGAGTTGAATCACATACAGTTTTTGGTCCTACGAGCAAGAGTTGTTTTCTGGTAAAGAAAGTCACTATTGTGCTCTCATTTCCATACTCAGTGCAAATAGCACTCGCGTCTGTTCCCAGCAAGTACAGTGTATTGGACTGAAGCGGAGCTACTGTTCTTGTCAGTTTCCTAAGCAGAGTTGAACTAGATATGGCCCATGTGTGTAGGAAGCACAGTTCTTTTGTTCTGAGCAAACTCACTGTTCTGGCCCTATAGGAAACACACTAGAGTAGAAGAGTGCTCTTTTCTCAAAAGCAGAGTGTGTTTCTTGTAAGGCGAGCTAGCGTTTGTTTCCCAGTCAGAAATGGAGTTGAATCCCATGCAGTTTCTTGTCCTATGAGTAAGAGTTGTTTTCTGATAAGAAGAGTCACTATTGTGCTCCTATTGCCATACACATTGCAAATAGCACTCGCGTCTGTTCCCAGCTAGTACAGTGTATTGGACTGAAGAGGAGCTACCGTTCTTGTCATTTTCCTAAGCAGAGTTGAACTAGATATGGCCCGTGTGTGTAGGAAGCCCAGTTCTTTTGTTCTGAGCAAGCTCACTGTTCGGACCCCATAGGATACACAGTCGACTAGAAGAGTGCTCTTTTCTCAAAAGCAGAGTGTGTTTCTTGTTAGGCGAGCTAGCGTTTGTTTCCCAGTCCTAAATGGAGTAGAATCACATGCAGATTCTTGTCCTACGAGAAAGAGTTGTTTTCTGGTAAGAAGAGTCACTATTGCGCTCCCATTGTCATACACAGGGCAAATAGCACTGGCGTCTGTTCCCAGCATGTACAGTGTATTGGACTGAACAGGAGCTTCTGTTCTTTTCAGTTTCCTAAGCAGAATTGAACTACATATGGCAGTATTTGTAGGAAGCCCAGTTCTTTTGTTCTGAGCAAGGTCACTCTTCTGGCCCTATAAGAAACACAGTACAGTAGAAGAGTGCTCTTTTCTCAAAAGCAGAGTGTGTTTCTTGTAAGGCGAACTAGCGTTTGTTTCCCAGTCCTAAATGGAGTTGAATCACATGCAGTTTTTGGTCCTATGAGCAAGAGGTGTTTTATGGTAAGGAAAGTCACTATTGTGCTCCCATTGCCATACACAGTGCAAATAGCACTCGCGTCTGTTCCCAGCAAGTACAGTGTATTGGACTGAAGCGGAGCTACTGTTCTTGTCAGTTTCCTAAGCAGAGATGAACTAGATAAGGCCCGTGTGTGTAGGAAGCACAGTACTTTTGTTCTGAGCAAGCTCACTGTTCAGACCCCCTAGAAAACGCAGTAGAGTAGAAGAGTGCTCTTTTCTCAAAAGCAGAGTGTGTTTTTTGTAAGGCGAGATAGAGTTTGTTTCCCAGTCTTAATGGAGTTAAATCACATGCAGTTTCTTGTCCTACGACCAAGAGTTGTTTTCTAGTAAGGAAAGTCACTATTGCGCTCCCATTTACATACACAGTGCAAATAGCACTCGCCTCTGTTCCCAGCAAGTACAGTGTATTGGACTGAAGCGTAGCTACTGTTCTTGTCAGTTTCCTAAGCAGAGTTGAACTAGATATGGCCCCTGTGTGTAGGAAGCACAGTTCTTTTGTTCTGAGCAAGCTCACTATTCAGACCCCATAGGAAACACAGTAAAGTAGAAGAGTGCTCTTTTCTCAAAATCAGAGTGTCTTTCTTGTAAGGCGAGCTAGTGTTTGTTTCGCCGTCAGAAATGGAGTTGAATCCCATGCAGTTTCTGGTCCTATGAGCAAGAGTTGTTTTCTGATAAGAAGGGTCACTATTGTGCTCCTATTGCCATACACAGTGCAAATAGCACTCGCCTCTCTTCCCAGGAAGTACAGTGTATTGGACTGAAGCGGAGCTACTGTTCTTGTCAGTTTCCTAAGGAGAGTTGAACTACATATGGTCCGTGTGTGTAGGAAGCACAGTTCTTTTGTTCTGAGCAAGCTCACTGTTCGGACCCCATAGGAAACACAGTAGTGTAGACGAGTGCTCTTTTCTCAAAAGCAGAGTGTGTTTCTTGTAAGGCGAGCTAGCATTTGTTTCCCGTCCTAAATGGAGCTGAATCACAAGCAGTTTCTGGTCCTACGAGCAAGAGTTGTTTTCTGGTAAGGAAAGTCACTATTGCGCTCCCATTGACATACACAGTGCAAATAGCACTCGCGTCTGTTCCCAGCAAGTACAGTGTATTGGACTGAAGAGGAGCTACTGTTCTTGTCAGTTTCCTAAGCAGAGTTGAACTAGATATGGCCCGTGTGTGTAGGAAGCACAGTTCTTTTGTTCTGAGTAAGCTCAATGTTCGGACCCCATAGGAAACACAGTAGAGTAGAAGACTGCTCTTTTCTGAAAAGCAGAGTGTGTTTCTTGTAAGGCGAGCTAGCGTTTGTTTCCCAGTCCTAAATGGAGTTGAATCACATGCAGTTTTTGTTCCTACGAGCAAGAGTTGTTTTCTGGTAATAAAGTCACTGTTGCGCTCCCATTGCCATACACAGTGTAAATAGCACTCGCATCTGTTCCCAGCAAGTACAGTGTATTGGACTGAAGCGGAGCTACTGTTCTTGTCAGTTTCCTAACCAGAGTTGAACTAATTATGGCCCCTGTGTGTAGGAAGCACAGTTCTTTTGTTCTGAGCAAGCTCACTGTTCGGACCCCATAGGATACACAGTCGAGTAGAAGAGTGCTCTTTTCTCAAAAGCAGAGTGTGTTTCTTGTTAGGCGAGCTAGTATTTGTTCCCCAGTCCTAAATGGAGTTGAATCACATGCAGTTTCTTGTCCTACGAGCAAGAGTTGTTTTCTGGTAATAAGAGTCACTATTGCGCTCCCATTGTCATACACAGGGCAAATAGCACTGGCGTCTGTTCCCAGCATGTACAGTGTATTGGACAGAAGAGGAGCTACTGTTCTCTTCAGTTTCCTAAGTAGAATTGAACTATATATGGCAGTATTTGTATGAAGCACAGTTCTTTTGTTCAGAGCAATCTCACTGTTCTGTCCCTATAGGAAACACAGTAGAGTAGAAGAGTGCTCTTTTCTCAAAAGCAGAGTGTGTTTCTTGTAAGGCGAGCTAGCATTTGTTTCCCAGTCCTAAACGGAGTTGAATCACATGCAGTTTTTGGTCCTACGAGCAAGAGTTGTTTTCAGGTAAGGAAAGTCACTATTGTGCTCCCATTTCCATACTCAGTGCAAATAGCACTCGAGTCTGTTCCCCGCAAGTACAGTGTATTGGACTGAAGCGGAGCTACTGTTCTTGTCAGTTTCCTATGCCGAGTTGAACTAGATATGGTCCATGTGTGTAGGAAGCACAGTTCTTTTGTTCTGAGCAAATTCACTGTTCTGGCCCAATAGGAAACACACTAGAGTAGAAGAGTGCTCTTTTCTCAAAAGCAGAGTGTGTTTCTTGTAATGCGAGCTGACATTTGTTTCCCAGTCCTAAATGGAGTTGAATCACATGCAGTTTTTGGTCCTCCGACCAAGAGTTGTTTTCTGGTAAGGAAAGTCACTATTGCGCTCCCCATTTCCATACACAGTGCAAATAGCACTCGCGTCTGTTCCCAGGAATTACAGTTTATTGGACTGAAGCGGAGCTACTGTTCTTGTCAGTTTCCTAAGCAGAATTGAACTAGATATGGCAGTATTTGTATGAAGCACAGTTCTTTTGTTCTGAGCAAGCTCACTGTTCTGGCCCTATAGGAAACACAGTAGAGTAGAAGAGTGCTCTTTTCTCAAAAGCAGAGTGTGTTTCTTGTAAGACGAGCTAGTGTTTGTTTCCCAGTCCTAAATGGAGTTGAAACACATGCAGTTTTTGGTCCTACGAGCAAGAGTTTTTTTCTGGTAATAAAGTCACTATTGCGTTCCCATTGCCATACACAGTGCAAATAGCACTCGCATCTGTTCCCAGCAAGTACAGTGTATTGGACTGAAGCAGAGCTACTGTTCTTCTCAGTTTCCTAAGCAGAGTTGAACTAGATATGGCCCGTGTGTGTAGGAAGCACAGTTCTTTTGTTCTGAGCAAGCTCACTGCTCAGACCCCCTAGGAAACACAGTAGAGTAGAAGAGTGCTCTTTTCTCAAAAGCAGAGTGTGCTTTTTGTAAGGCGAGATAGCGTTTGTTTCCCAGTCCTAAATGGAGTTGAATCACATGCAGTTTTGGTCCTACGACCAAGAGTTGTTTTGTGGTAAGGAAAGTCACTATTGCGCTCCCATTTACATACACAGTGCAAATAGCACTCGCGTCTGTTCCCAGCAAGTACAGTGTATTGGACTGAAGCGTAGCTACTGTTCTTGTCAGTTTCCTAAGCAGAGTTGAACTAGATATGGCCCCTGTGTGTAGGAAATACAGTTCTTTTGTTCTGAGCAAGCTCACTATTCGGACCCCATAGGAAACGCAGTAGAGTAGAAGAGTGCTCTTTTCTCAAAATCAGAGTGTCTTTCTTGTAAGGCGAGCTAGTGTTTGTTTTCCAGTCAGAAATGGAGTTGAATCCCATGCAGTTTCTGGTCCTATGAGCAAGAGTTGTTTTCTGATAAGAAGAGACACTATTGTGCTCCTATTGCCATACACAGTGCAAATAGCACTGGCGTCTGTTCCCAGCAAGTACAGTGTATTGGACTGAAGCGGAGCTACTGTTCTTGTCAGTTTCCTAAGCAGAGTTGAACTACATGTGGTCCGTGTGTGTAGGAAGCACAGTTCTTTTGTTCTGAGCAAGCTCACTGTTCGGACCCCATAGGAAACACAGTAGAGTAGAAGAGTGCTCTTTTCTCAAAAGCAGAGTGTGTTTCTTGTAAGGCGAGCTAGTGTTTGTTTCCCAGTCAGAAATGGAGTTGAATCCCATGCAGTTTCTGGTCCTACGAGCAAGAGGTGTTTTATGGTAAGGAAAGTCACTATTGCGCTCCCATTTCCATACACAGTGCAAATAGCACTCGCGTCTGTTCCAGCAAGTACAGTGTATTGGACTGAAGTGGAGCGACTGTTCTTGTCAGTTTCCTAAGCAGAGATGAACTAGATAAGGCCCGTGTGTGTAGGAAGCACAGTACATTTGTTCTGAGCAAACTCACTGTTCAGACCCCCTAGAAAACACAGTAGTGTAGACGAGTGCTCTTTTCTCAAAAGCAGAGTGTGTTTCTTGTAAGGCGAGCTAGCATTTGTTTTCCATCCTAAATGGAGCTGAATCACATGCAGTTTCTGGTCCTACGAGCAAGAGTTGTTTTCTGGTAAGGAAAGTCACTATTGCACTCCCATTGCCATACACAGTGCAAATAGCACTCGCGTCTGTTCCCAGCAAGTACAGTGTATTGGACTGAAGTGGAGCTACTGTTCTTGTCAGTTTCCTAAGCAGAGTTGAACTAGATATGGCCCGTGTGTGTAGGAAGCACAGTTCTTTTGTTCTGAGCAAGCTCAATGTTCGGACCCAATAGGAAACAAAGTAGAGTAGAAGACTGCTCTTTTCCCAAAAGCAGAGTGTGTTTCTTGTAAGGCGAGCTAGGGTTTGTTTCCCAGTCCTAAATGGAGTTGAATCCCATGCAGTTTTTGTTCCTACGAGCAAGAGTTGTTTTCTGGTAATAAAGTCACTGTTGCGCTCCAATTGCCATACACAGTGTAAATAGCACTCGCATCTATTCCCAGCAAGTACAGTGTATTGGACTGAAGCGGAGCTACTGTTCTTGTCAGTTTCCTAAGCAGAGTTGAACTAGATATGGCCCATGTGTGTAGGAACCACAGTTCTTTTGTTCTGAGCAAGCTCACTGTTAGGACCCCATAGGATACACAGTCGACTAGAAGAGTGCTCTTTTCTCAAAAGCAGAGTGTGTTTCTTGTTAGGTGAGCTAGCGTTTGTTTCCCAGTCCTAAATGGAGTTGAATCACATGCAGTTTCTTGTCCTACGAGCAAGAGTTGTTTTCTGGTAATAAGAGTCACTATTGCGCTCCCATTGTCATACAAAGGGCAAATAGCCCTGGCGTCTGTTCCCAGCATGTACAGTGTATTGGACTGAAGAGGAGCTACTGTTCTTGTCAGTTTCCTAAGCAGAGTATAACTAGATATGGCCCCTGTGTGTAGGAAGCACAGTTCTTTTGTTCTGAGCAAGCTCACTGTTCTGGCCCTATAGGAAACACAGTAGAGTTGAAGAGTGCTCTTTTCTCAAAAGCAGAGTGTGTTTTTTGTAAGGCGAGCTAGCATTTGTTTCCCAGTCCTAAATGGAGTTAAATCACATGCAGTTTTTGGTCCTACGACCAAGAGTTGTTTTCTGGTAAGGAAAGTCACTATTGCGCTCCCATTTACATACACAGTGCAAATAGCACTCGCGTCTGTTCCCAGCAAGTACAGTGTATTGGACTGAAGCGGAGCTACTGTTCTTGTCAGTTTCCTAAGCAGAGTTGAATGAGATATGTCCCGTGTGTGTAGGAATCACAGTTCTTTTGTTCTGAGCAAGCTCACTATTCGGACCCCATAGGAAACACAGTAGAGTAGAAGAGTGCTCTTTTCTCAAAATCAGAGAGTCTTTCTTGTAAGGCGAGCTAGTGTTTGTTTCCCAGTCAGAAATGGAGTTGAATCCCATCCAGTTTCTTGTCCTATGAGTAAGAGTTGTTTTCTGATAAGAAAAGTCACTATTGTGCTCCTATTGCCATACACAGTGCAAAGAGCACTCGTGTCTGTTCTCAGCTAGTACAGTGTATTGGACTGAAGAGGAGCTACCGTTCTTGACAGTTTCCTAAGCAGAGTTGAACTAGATATGGCCCGTGTGTGTAGGAAGCACAGTTCTTTTGTTCTGAGCAAGCTCACTGTTCAGACCCCATAGGAAACACAGTAAAGTAGAAGAGTGCTCTTTTCTCAAAAGCAGAGTGTGTTTCTTGTAAGGCGAGCTAGCGTTTGTTTCCCAGTCCTAAATGGAGTTGAATCCCATGCAGTTTTTGTTCCTACGAGCAAGAGTTGTTTTCTGGTAATAAAGTCACTGTTGCGCTCCAATTGCCATACACAGTGTAAATAGCACTCGCATCTATTCCCAGCAAGTACAGTGTATTGGACTGAAGCGGAGCTACTGTTCTTGTCAGTTTCCTAAGCAGAGTTGAACTAGATATGGCCCATGTGTGTAGGAACCACAGTTCTTTTGTTCTGAGCAAGCTCACTGTTAGGACCCCATAGGATACACAGTCGACTAGAAGAGTGCTCTTTTCTCAAAAGCAGAGTGTGTTTCTTGTTAGGTGAGCTAGCGTTTGTTTCCCAGTCCTAAATGGAGTTGAATCACATGCAGTTTCTTGTCCTACGAGCAAGAGTTGTTTTCTGGTAATAAGAGTCACTATTGCGCTCCCATTGTCATACAAAGGGCAAATAGCCCTGGCGTCTGTTCCCAGCATGTACAGTGTATTGGACTGAAGAGGAGCTACTGTTCTTGTCAGTTTCCTAAGCAGAGTATAACTAGATATGGCCCCTGTGTGTAGGAAGCACAGTTCTTTTGTTCTGAGCAAGCTCACTGTTCTGGCCCTATAGGAAACACAGTAGAGTTGAAGAGTGCTCTTTTCTCAAAAGCAGAGTGTGTTTTTTGTAAGGCGAGCTAGCATTTGTTTCCCAGTCCTAAATGGAGTTAAATCACATGCAGTTTTTGGTCCTACGACCAAGAGTTGTTTTCTGGTAAGGAAAGTCACTATTGCGCTCCCATTTACATACACAGTGCAAATAGCACTCGCGTCTGTTCCCAGCAAGTACAGTGTATTGGACTGAAGCGGAGCTACTGTTCTTGTCAGTTTCCTAAGCAGAGTTGAATGAGATATGTCCCGTGTGTGTAGGAATCACAGTTCTTTTGTTCTGAGCAAGCTCACTATTCGGACCCCATAGGAAACACAGTAGAGTAGAAGAGTGCTCTTTTCTCAAAATCAGAGAGTCTTTCTTGTAAGGCGAGCTAGTGTTTGTTTCCCAGTCAGAAATGGAGTTGAATCCCATCCAGTTTCTTGTCCTATGAGTAAGAGTTGTTTTCTGATAAGAAAAGTCACTATTGTGCTCCTATTGCCATACACAGTGCAAAGAGCACTCGTGTCTGTTCTCAGCTAGTACAGTGTATTGGACTGAAGAGGAGCTACCGTTCTTGACAGTTTCCTAAGCAGAGTTGAACTAGATATGGCCCGTGTGTGTAGGAAGCACAGTTCTTTTGTTCTGAGCAAGCTCACTGTTCAGACCCCATAGGAAACACAGTAAAGTAGAAGAGTGCTCTTTTCTCAAAAGCAGAGTGTGTTTCTTGTAAGGCGAGCTAGCGTTTGTTTCCCAGTCCTAAATGGAGTTGAATCACATCCAGTTTTTGGTCCTACGAGCAAGAGTTGTTTTCTGGTAAGGAAAGTCACTATTGTGCTCCCAGTACCATACACAGTGCAAACAGTACTCCCGTCTGTTCCCAGCAATTTCAGTTTATTGGACTGAAGCGGAGCTACTGTTCTTGTCAGTTTCCAAAGCAGAGTTGAACTAGATATGGCCCGTGTGTGTAGGAAGCACAGTTCTTTTGTTATGAGCAAGCTCAATGTTCGGGACCCATAGGAAACACAGTAGAGTAGAAGACTGCTCTTTTGTCAAAAGCAGAGTGTGCTTCTTGTAAGGCGAGCTAGTGTTTGTTTCCCAGTCAGAAATGGAGTTGAATCCCATGCAGTTTCTGGTCCTACGAGCAAGAGGTGTTTTATGGTAAGGAAAGTCACTATTGCGCTCCCATTTCCATACACAGTGCAAATAGCACTCGCGTCTGTTCTTAGCAAGTACAGTGTATTGGACTGAAGTGGAGCTACTGTTCTTGTCAGTTTCCTAAGCAGAGATGAACTAGATATGACCCGTGTGTGTAGGAAGCACAGTTCTTTTGTTCTGAGCAAGCTCACTGCTCAGACCCCATAGGAAACACAGTAGAGTAGAAGAGTGCTCTTTTCTCAAAAGCAGAGTGTGTTTTTTGTAAGGCGAGATAGCATTTGTTTCCCATTCATAAATGGAGTTGAATCACATGCAGTTTCTGGTCCTACGAGCAAGAGATGTTTTCTGGTAAGAAAAGTCATTATTGTGCTCCCATTGTCATACACAGGGCAAATAGCACTGGCGACTGTTCCCAGCATGTACAGTGTATTGGACTGAACAGGAGCTACTGTTCTTTTCAGTTTCCAAAGCAGAATTGAACTAGATATGGCAGTATTTGTATGAAGCACAGTTCTTTTGTTCTGAGCAAGCTCACTGTTCTGGCCCTATAGGAAACACAGTAGAGTAGAAGAGTGCTCTTTTCTCAAAAG
Organism: Peromyscus eremicus; assembly: GCF_949786415.1. Taxonomy (NCBI): domain Eukaryota; kingdom Metazoa; phylum Chordata; class Mammalia; order Rodentia; family Cricetidae; genus Peromyscus; species Peromyscus eremicus. The sequence goes on along the minus strand of NW_026735242.1, from coordinate 129,839 downwards.
CAGAGTGTGTTTCTTGTAAGACGAGCTAGGGTTTGTTTCCCAGTCCTAAATGGAGTTGAAACACATGCAGTTTTTCGTCCTACGAGCAAGAGTTTTTTTCTGGTAATAAAGTCACTATTGCGTTCCCATTGCCATACACAGTGCAAATAGCACTCGCATCTGTTCCCAGCAAGTACAGTGTATTGGACTGAAGCGGAGCTACTGTTCTTGTCAGTTTCCTAAGCAGAGTTGAACTACATGTGGTCCGTGTGTGTAGGAAGCACAGTTCTTTTGTTCTGAGCAAGCTCACTGTTCGGACCCCATAGGAAACACAGTAGAGTAGAAGAGTGCTCTTTTCTCAAAAGCAGAGTGTGTTTCTTGTAAGGCGAGCTAGTGTTTGTTTCCCAGTCAGAAATGGAGTTGAATCCCATGCATTTTCTGGTCCTACGAGCAAGAGGTGTTTTATGGTAAGGAAAGTCACTATTGCGCTCCCATTTCCATACACAGTGCAAATAGCACTCGCGTCTGTTCCAGCAAGTACAGTGTATTGGACTGAAGTGGAGCGACTGTTCTTGTCAGTTTCCTAAGCAGAGATGAACTAGATAAGGCCCGTGTGTGTAGGAAGCACAGTACATTTGTTCTGAGCAAACTCACTGTTCAGACCCCCTAGAAAACACAGTAGTGTAGACGAGTGCTCTTTTCTCAAAAGCAGAGTGTGTTTCTTGTAAGGCGCGCTAGCATTTGTTTCCCATCCTAAATGGAGCTGAATCACGTGCAGTTTCTGGTCCTACGAGCAAGAGTTGTTTTCTGGTAAGGAAAGTCACTATTGCACTCCCATTGCCATACACAGTACAAATAGCACTCGCGTCTGTTCCCAGCAAGTACAGTGTATTGGACTGAAGTGGAGCTACTGTTCTTGTCAGTTTCCTAAGCAGAGTTGAACTAGATATGGCCCGTGTGTGTAGGAAGCACAGTTCTTTTGTTCTGAGCAAGCTCAATGTTCGGACCCCATAGGAAACAAAGTAGAGTAGAAGACTGCTTTTTTCCCAAAAGCAGAGTGTGTTTCTTGTAAGGCGAGCTAGGGTTTGTTTCCCAGTCCTAAATGGAGTTGAATCCCATGCAGTTTTTGTTCCTACGAGCAAGAGTTGTTTTCTGGTAATAAAGTCACTGTTGCGCTCCAATTGCCATACACAGTGTAAATAGCACTCGCATCTATTCCCAGCAAGTACAGTGTATTGGACTGAAGCGGAGCTACTGTTCTTGTCAGTTTCCTAAGCAGAGTTGAACTAGATATGGCCCATGTGTGTAGGAACCACAGTTCTTTTGTTCTGAGCAAGCTCACTGTTAGGACCCCATAGGATACACAGTCGACTAGAAGAGTGCTCTTTTCTCAAAAGCAGAGTGTGTTTCTTGTTAGGTGAGCTAGCGTTTGTTTCCCAGTCCTAAATGGAGTTGAATCACATGCAGTTTCTTGTCCTACGAGCAAGAGTTGTTTTCTGGTAATAAGAGTCACTATTGCGCTCCCATTGTCATACAAAGGGCAAATAGCCCTGGCGTCTGTTCCCAGCATGTACAGTGTATTGGACTGAAGAGGAGCTACTGTTCTTGTCAGTTTCCTAAGCACAGTATAACTAGATATGGCCCCTGTGTGTAGGAAGCACAGTTCTTTTGTTCTGAGCAAGCTCACTGTTCTGGCCCTATAGGAAACACAGTAGAGTTGAAGAGTGCTCTTTTCTCAAAAGCAGAGTGTGTTTTTTGTAAGGCGAGCTAGCATTTGTTTCCCAGTCCTAAATGGAGTTAAATCACATGCAGTTTTTGGTCCTACGACCAAGAGTTGTTTTCTGGTAAGGAAAGTCACTATTGCGCTCCCATTTACATACACAGTGCAAATAGCACTCGCGTCTGTTCCCAGCAAGTACAGTGTATTGGACTGAAGCGGAGCTACTGTTCTTGTCAGTTTCCTAAGCAGAGTTGAATGAGATATGTCCCGTGTGTGTAGGAATCACAGTTCTTTTGTTCTGAGCAAGCTCACTATTCGGACCCCATAGGAAACACAGTAGAGTAGAAGAGTGCTCTTTTCTCAAAATCAGAGAGTCTTTCTTGTAAGGCGAGCTAGTGTTTGTTTCCCAGTCAGAAATGGAGTTGAATCCCATCCAGTTTCTTGTCCTATGAGTAAGAGTTGTTTTCTGATAAGAAAAGTCACTATTGTGCTCCTATTGCCATACACAGTGCAAAGAGCACTCGTGTCTGTTCTCAGCTAGTACAGTGTATTGGACTGAAGAGGAGCTACCGTTCTTGTCAGTTTCTTAAGCAGAGTTGAACTAGATATGGCCCGTGTGTGTAGGAAGCACAGTTCTTTTGTTCTGAGCAAGCTCACTGTTCAGACCCCATAGGAAACACAGTAAAGTAGAAGAGTGCTCTTTTCTCAAAAGCAGAGTGTGTTTCTTGTAAGGCGAGCTAGCGTTTGTTTCCCAGTCCTAAATGGAGTTGAATCACATCCAGTTTTTGGTCCTACGAGCAAGAGTTGTTTTCTGGTAAGGAAAGTCACTATTGCGCTCCCAGTACCATACACAGTGCAAATAGCACTCCCGTCTGTTCCTAGCAATTTCAGTGTATTGGACTGAAGCGGAGCTACTGTTCTTGTCAGTTTCCAAAGCAGAGTTAAACTAGATATGGCCCGTGTGTGTAGGAAGCACAGTTCTTTTGTTATGAGCAACCTCAATGTTCGGGACCCATAGGAAACACAGTAGAGTAGAAGACTGCTCTTTTGTCAAAAGCAGAGTGTGCTTCTTGTAAGGCGAGCTAGTGTTTGTTTCCCAGTCAGAAATGGAGTTGAATCCCATGCAGTTTCTGGTCCTACGAGCAAGAGGTGTTTTATAGTAAGGAAAGTCACTATTGCGCTCCCATTTCCATACACAGTGCAAATAGCACTCGCGTCTGTTCTTAGCAAGTACAGTGTATTGGACTGAAGTGGAGCTACTGTTCTTGTCAGTTTCCTAAGCAGAGATGAACTAGATATGACCCGTGTGTGTAGGAAGCACAGTTCTTTTGTTCTGAGCAAGCTCACTGCTCAGACCCCATAGGAAACACAGTAGAGTAGAAGAGTGCTCTTTTCTCAAAAGCAGAGTGTGTTTTTTGTAAGGCGAGATAGCGTTGTTTCCCAGTCCTAAATGGAGTTGAATCTCATGCAGTTTTTGGTCAGATGACCAAGAGTTGTTTTCTGGTAAGGAAAGTCACTATTGCGCTCCCATTTCCATACACTGTGCAAATAGCACTCACGTCTGTTCCCAGCAAGTACAGTGTATTGGACTGAAGCGTAGCTACTGTTCTTGTCAGTTTCCTAAGCAGAGTTGAACTAGATATGGCCCGTGTGTGTAGGAAGCACCGTTCTTTTGTTCTGAGCAAGCTCACTGTTCGGACCCCATAGGAAACACAGTAGAGTAGAAGAGTGCTCTTTTCTCAAAAGCAGAGTGTGTTTCTTGTAAGGTGAGCCAGCGTTTGTTTCCCAATCCTAAATGGAGATGAATCACATGCAATTTCTTGTCCTACGAGCAAGAGTTGTTTTCTGGTAAGAAGAGTCACTATTGTGCTCCCATTGTCATACACAGGGCAAATAGCACTGGCGTCTGTTCCCAGCATGTACAGTGTATTGGACTGAACAGGAGCTAATGTTCTTTTCAGTTTCCTAAGCAGAATTGAACTAGATATGGCCGTGTGTGTAGGAAGCACACTTCTTTTGTTCTGAGCAAGCTCACTGTTCTGGCCCTATTGGAAACACAGTAGAGTAGAAGAGTGCTGTTTTCTCAAAAGCAGAGTGTGTTTCTTGTAAGGCGAGCTAGCGTTTGTTTCCCAGTCCTAAATGGAGTTCAATCACATGCAGTTTTTGGTCCCACGAGCAAGAGTTGTTCTCTGGTAAGAAGAGTCACTATTGCGCTCCCATTGTGATACATAGGGCAAATAGCACTGGCATCTGTTCTCAGATTGTACAGTGTATTGGACTGAAGAGGAGCTACTGTTCTTGTCAGCTTCCTAAGCAGAGTTGAACTAGATATGGCCCGTGTGTGTAGGAAGCACAGTTCATTTGTTCTGAGAATGCTCACTGTTCGGACCCCATAAGAAACACAGTAGAGTAGAAGAGTGCTCTTTTCTCAAAAGCAGAGTGTATTTCTTGTTAGGCGAGCTAGCGTTTGTTTCCCAGTCCTAAATGGAGTTGAATCACATGCAGTTTCTTGTCCTACGAGCAAGAGTTGTTTTCTGGTAAGAAGAGTCACTATTGTGCTCCCACTGTCATACACAGGGCAAATAGCACTGGCGTCTGTTCCCAGCATGTACAGTGTATTGGACTGAACAGGAGCTACTGTTCTTTTCAGTTTCCTAAGCAGAATTGAACTAGATATGGCCGTGTGTGTATGAAGCACAGTTCTTTTGTTCTGAGCAAGTTCAATGTTCTGGCCCTGTAGGAAACACAGTAGAGTAGAAGAGTGCTCTTTTCTCAAAAGCAGAGTGTGTTTCTTGTAAGGCGAGCTAGCGTTTGTTTCCCAGTCCTAAATGGAGTTGAATCACATGCAGTTTTTGGTCCTACGAGCAAGAGTTGTTTTCTGGTAAGGAAAGTCACTATTGCGCTCCCATTTCCATACACAGTGCAAATAGCACTCACGTCTGTTCCCAGCAAGTACAGTGTATTGACTGAAGCGTAGCTACCGTTATTGTCAGTTTCCTAAGCAGAGTTGAACTAGATATGGCCCGTGTTCTAGGAAGCACAGTTCTTTTGTTCTGAGCAAGCTTACTGTTCGGACCCCATAGGAAACACAGTAGAGTAGAAGAGTGCTCTTTTCTCAAAAGCAGTGTGTGTTTTTTGTAAGGCAACTAGCGTTTGTTTCCCAGTTCTAAATGGAGTTGAATCACATGCAGTTTCTGTTCCTATGAGCAAGAATTGTTTTCTGGTAAGAAGAGTCACTATTGCGCTCCCATTGCCATACACAGTGCAAATAGCACTCGCGTCTGTTCCCAGCAAGTACAGTGTATTGGACTGAAGAGGGGCTACTGTTCTTGTCAGTTTCCTAAGCAGAGTTGAACTAGATATGGCCCGTGTGTGTAGGAAGCACAGTTCTTTTGTTCTGAGCAAGCTCACTGTTCGGACACCATAGGAAACACAGTAGAGTAGAAGAGTGCTCTTTTCTCAAAAGCAGAGTGTGTTTCTTGTAAGGCGAGCTAGCATTTGTTTCCCATTCATAAATGGAGTTGAATCACATGCAGTTTCTGGTCCTACGAGCAAGAGATGTTTTCTGGTAAGAAAAGTCACTATTGTGCTCCCATTGTCATACACAGGGCAAATAGCACTGGCGACTGTTCCCAGCATGTACAGTGTATTGGACTGAATAGGAGCTACTGTTCTTTTCAGTTTCCAAAGCAGAATTGAACTAGATATGGCAGTATTTGTATGAAGCACAGTTCTTTTGTTCTGAGCAAGCTCACTGTTCGGACCCCATAGGAAACACAGTAGAGTAGAAGAGTGCTCTTTTCTCAAAAGCAGAGTGTGTTTCTTGTAAGGTGAGCCAGCGTTTGTTTCCCAATCCTAAATGGAGATGAATCACATGCAATTTCTTGTCCTACGAGCAAGAGTTGTTTTCTGGTAAGAAGAGTCACTATTGTGCTCCCATTGTCATACACAGGGCAAATAGCACTGGCGTCTGTTCCCAGCATGTACAGTGTATTGGACTGAACAGGAGCTACTGTTCTTTTCAGTTTCCTAAGCAGAATTGAACTAGATATGGCCGTGTGTGTAGGAAGCACACTTCTTTTGTTCTGAGCAAGCTCACTGTTCTGGCCCTATTGGAAACACAGTAGAGTAGAAGAGTGCTGTTTTCTCAAAAGCAGAGTGTGTTTCTTGTAAGGCGAGCTAGCGTTTGTTTCCCAGTCCTAAATGGAGTTCAATCACATGCAGTTTTTGGTCCCACGAGCAAGAGTTGTTCTCTGGTAAGAAGAGTCACTATTGCGCTCCCATTGTGATACATAGGGCAAATAGCACTGGCATCTGTTCTCAGATTGTACAGTGTATTGGACTGAAGAGGAGCTACTGTTCTTGTCAGCTTCCTAAGCAGAGTTGAACTAGATATGGCCCGTGTGTGTAGGAAGCACAGTTCATTTGTTCTGAGAATGCTCACTGTTCGGACCCCATAAGAAACACAGTAGAGTAGAAGAGTGCTCTTTTCTCAAAAGCAGAGTGTGTTTCTTGTAAGGCGAGCTAGCATTTGTTTCCCATTCATAAATGGAGTTGAATCACATGCAGTTTCTGGTCCTATGAGCAAGAGATGTTTTCTTGTAAGAAAAGTCACTATTGCGCTCCCATTGCCATACACAGTGCAAATAGCACTCGCATCTGTTCCCAGCAATTACAGTGTATTGGACTGAAGCGGAGCTACTGTTCTTGTCAGTTTCCTAAGCAGAGTTGAACTAGATATGGCCCGTGTGTGTAGGAAGCACACTACTTTTGTTCCGAGCAAGCTCACTGTTCGGACCCCATAGGATACACAGTCGAGTAGAAGAGTGCTCTTTTCTCAAAAGCAGAGTGTATTTCTTGTTAGGCGAGCTAGCATTTGTTTCCCAGTCCTAAATGGAGTTGAATCACATGCAGTTTCTTATCCTACGAGCAAGAGTTGTTTTCTGGTAAGAAGAGTCACTATTGTGCTCCCATTGTCATACACAGGGCAAATAGCACTGGCGTCTGTTCCCAGCATGTACAGTGTATTGGACTGAACAGGAGCTACTGTTCTTTTCAGTTTCCTAAGCAGAATTGAACTAGATATGGCAGTATTTGTATGAAGCACAGTTCTTTTGTTCTGAGCAAGTTCAATGTTCTGGCCCTGTAGGAAACACAGTAGAGTAGAAGAGTGCTCTTTTCGCAAAAGCAGAGTGTGTTTCTTGTAAGGCGAGCTAGCGTTTGTTTCCCAGTCCTAAATGGAGTTGAATCACATGCAGTTTTTGGTCCTACGAGCAAGAGGTGTTTTATGGTAAGGAAAGTCACTATTGCGCTCCCATTTCCATACACAGTGCAAATAGCACTCGCGTCTGTTCTTAGCAAGTACAGTGTATTGGACTGAAGTGGAGCTACTGTTCTTGTCAGTTTCCTAAGCAGAGATGAACTAGATATGACCCGTGTGTGTAGGAAGCACAGTTCTTTTGTTCTGAGCAAGCTCACTGCTCAGACCCCATAGGAAACACAGTAGAGTAGAAGAGTGCTCTTTTCTCAAAAGCAGAGTGTGTTTTTTGTAAGGCGAGATAGCGTTGTTTCCCAGTCCTAAATGGAGTTGAATCTCATGCAGTTTTTGGTCAGATGACCAAGAGTTGTTTTCTGGTAAGGAAAGTCACTATTGCGCTCCCATTTCCATACACTGTGCAAATAGCACTCACGTCTGTTCCCAGCAAGTACAGTGTATTGGACTGAAGCGTAGCTACTGTTCTTGTCAGTTTCCTAAGCAGAGTTGAACTAGATATGGCCCGTGTGTGTAGGAAGCACCGTTCTTTTGTTCTGAGCAAGCTCACTGTTCGGACCCCATAGGAAACACAGTAGAGTAGAAGAGTGCTCTTTTCTCAAAAGCAGAGTGTGTTTCTTGTAAGGTGAGCCAGCGTTTGTTTCCCAATCCTAAATGGAGATGAATCACATGCAATTTCTTGTCCTACGAGCAAGAGTTGTTTTCTGGTAAGAAGAGTCACTATTGTGCTCCCATTGTCATACACAGGGCAAATAGCACTGGCGTCTGTTCCCAGCATGTACAGTGTATTGGACTGAACAGGAGCTACTGTTCTTTTCAGTTTCCTAAGCAGAATTGAACTAGATATGGCCGTGTGTGTAGGAAGCACACTTCTTTTGTTCTGAGCAAGCTCACTGTTCTGGCCCTATTGGAAACACAGTAGAGTAGAAGAGTGCTGTTTTCTCAAAAGCAGAGTGTGTTTCTTGTAAGGCGAGCTAGCGTTTTTTTCCCAGTCCTAAATGGAGTTCAATCACATGCAGTTTTTGGTCCCACGAGCAAGAGTTGTTCTCTGGTAAGAAGAGTCACTATTGCGCTCCCATTGTGATACATAGGGCAAATAGCACTGGCATCTGTTCCAGATTGTACAGTGTATTGGACTGAAGAGGAGCTACTGTTCTTGTCAGCTTCCTAAGCAGAGTTGAACTAGATATGGCCCGTGTGTGTAGGAAGCACAGTTCATTTGTTCTGAGAATGCTCACTGTTCGGACCCCATAAGAAACACAGTAGAGTAGAAGAGTGCTCTTTTCTCAAAAGCAGAGTGTATTTCTTGTTAGGCGAGCTAGCGTTTGTTTCCCAGTCCTAAATGGAGTTGAATCACATGCAGTTTCTTGTCCTACGAGCAAGAGTTGTTTTCTGGTAAGAAGAGTCACTATTGTGCTCCCATTGTCATACACAGGGCAAATAGCACTGGCGTCTGTTCCCAGCATGTACAGTGTATTGGACTGAACAGGAGCTACTGTTCTTTTCAGTTTCCTAAGCAGAATTGAACTAGATATGGCAGTATTTGTATGAAGCACAGTTCTTTTGTTCTGAGCAAGTTCAATGTTCTGGCCCTGTAGGAAACACAGTAGAGTAGAAGAGTGCTCTTTTCTCAAAAGCAGAGTGTGTTTCTTGTAAGGCGAGCTAGCGTTTGTTTCCCAGTCCTAAATGGAGTTGAATCACATGCAGTTTTTGGTCCTACGAGCAAGAGTTGTTTTCTGGTAAGGAAAGTCACTATTGCGCTCCCATTTCCATACACAGTGCAAATAGCACTCACGTCTGTTCCCAGCAAGTACAGTGCATTGACTGAAGCGTAGCTACTGTTATTGTCAGTTTCCTAAGCAGAGTTGAACTAGATATGGCCCGTGTTCTAGGAAGCACAGTTCTTTTGTTCTGAGCAAGCTTACTGTTCGGACCCCATAGGAAACACAGTAGAGTAGAAGAGTGCTCTTTTCTCAAAAGCAGTGTGTGTTTTTTGTAAGGCAACTAGCGTTTGTTTCCCAGTTCTAAATGGAGTTGAATCACATGCAGTTTCTGTTCCTATGAGCAAGAATTGTTTTCTGGTAAGAAGAGTCTCTATTGCGCTCCCATTGCCATACACAGTGCAAATAGCACTCGCGTCTGTTCCCAGCAAGTACAGTGTATTGGACTGAAGCGGAGCTACTGTTCTTGTCAGTTTCCTAAGCAGAGTTGAACTAGATATGGCCCATGTGTGTAGGAACCACAGTTCTTTTGTTCTGAGCAAGCTCACTGTTAGGACCCCATAGGATACACAGTCGACTAGAAGAGTGCTCTTTTCTCAAAAGCAGAGTGTGTTTCTTGTTAGGTGAGCTAGCGTTTGTTTCCCAGTCCTAAATGGAGTTGAATCACATGCAGTTTCTTGTCCTACGAGCAAGAGTTGTTTTCTGGTAATAAGAGTCACTATTGCGCTCCCATTGTCATACAAAGGGCAAATAGCCCTGGGGTCTGTTCCCAGCATGTACAGTGTATTGGACTGAAGAGGAGCTACTGTTCTTGTCAGTTTCCTAAGCACAGTATAACTAGATATGGCCCCTGTGTGTAGGAAGCACAGTTCTTTTGTTCTGAGCAAGCTCACTGTTCTGGCCCTATAGGAAACACAGTAGAGTTGAAGAGTGCTCTTTTCTCAAAAGCAGAGTGTGTTTTTTGTAAGGCGAGCTAGCATTTGTTTCCCAGTGCTAAATGGAGTTAAATTACATGCAGTTTTTGGTCCTACGACCAAGAGTTGTTTTCTGGTAAGGAAAGTCACTATTGCGCTCCCATTTACATACACAGTGCAAATAGCACTCGCGTCTGTTCCCAGCAAGTACAGTGTATTGGACTGAACAGGAGCTACTGTTCTTGTCAGTTTCCTAAGCAGAGTTGAATGAGATATGTCCCGTGTGTGTAGGAATCACAGTTCTTTTGTTCTGAGCAAGCTCACTATTCGGACCCCATAGGAAACACAGTAGAGTAGAAGAGTGCTCTTTTCTCAAAATCAGAGAGTCTTTCTTGTATGGCGAGCTAGTGTTGGTTTCCCAGTCAGAAATGGAGTTGAATCCCATCCAGTTTCTTGTCCTATGAGTAAGAGTTGTTTTCTGATAAGAAAAGTCACTATTGTGCTCCTATTGCCATACACAGTGCAAAGAGCACTCGTGTCTGTTCTCAGCTAGTACAGTGTATTGGACTGAAGAGGAGCTACCGTTCTTGTCAGTTTCCTAAGCAGAGTTGAACTAGATATGGCCCCTGTGTGTAGGAAGCACAGTTCTTTTGTTCTGAGCAAGCTCACTGTTCAGACCCCATAGGAAACACAGTAAAGTAGAAGAGTGCTCTTTTCTCAAAAGCAGAGTGTGTTTCTTGTAAGGCGAGCTAGCGTTTGTTTCCCAGTCCTAAATGGAGTTGAATCACATCCAGTTTTTGGTCCTACGAGCAAGAGTTGTTTTCTGGTAAGGAAAGTCACTATTGCGCTCCCAGTACCATACACAGTGCAAATAGCACTCCCGTCTGTTCCCAGCAATTTCAGTGTATTGGACTGAAGCGGAGCTACTGTTCTTGTCAGTTTCCAAAGCAGAGTTGAACTAGATATGGCCCGTGTGTGTAGGAAGCACAGTTCTTTTGTTATGAGCAACCACAATGTTCGGGACACATAGGAAACACAGTAGAGTAGAAGACTGCTCTTTTGTCAAAAGCAGAGTGTGCTTCTTGTAAGGCGAGCTAGTGTTTGTTTCCCAGTCAGAAATGGAGTTGAATCCCATGCAGTTTCTGGTCCTACGAGCAAGAGGTGTTTTATAGTAAGGAAAGTCACTATTGCGCTCCCATTTCCATACACAGTGCAAATAGCACTCGTGTCTGTTCTTAGCAAGTACAGTGTATTGGACTGAAGTGGAGCTACTGTTCTTGTCAGTTTCCTAAGCAGAGATGAACTAGATATGACCCGTGTGTGTAGGAAGCACAGTTCTTTTGTTCTGAGCAAGCTCACTGCTCAGACCCCCTAGGAAACACAGTAGAGTAGAAGAGTGCTCTTTTCTCAAAAGCAGAGTGTGTTTTTTGTAAGGCGAGATAGCGTTGTTTCCCAGTCCTAAATGGAGTTGAATCTCATGCAGTTTTTGGTCAGATGACCAAGAGTTGTTTTCTGGTAAGGAAAGTCACTATTGCGCTCCCATTTCCATACACTGTGCAAATAGCCCTCACGTCTGTTCCCAGCAAGTACAGTGTATTGGACTGAAGCGTAGCTACTGTTCTTGTCAGTTTCCTAAGCAGAGTTGAACTAGATATGGCCCGTGTGTGTAGGAAGCACCGTTCTTTTGTTCTGAGCAAGCTCACTGTTCGGACCCCATAGGAAACACAGTAGAGTAGAAGAGTGCTCTTTTCTCAAAAGCAGAGTGTGTTTCTTGTAAGGTGAGCCAGCGTTTGTTTCCCAATCCTAAATGGAGATGAATCACATGCAATTTCTTGTCCTACGAGCAAGAGTTGTTTTCTGGTAAGAAGAGTCACTATTGTGCTCCCATTGTCATACACAGGGCAAATAGCACTGGCGTCTGTTCCCAGCATGTACAGTGTATTGGACTGAACAGGAGCTACTGTTCTTTTCAGTTTCCTAAGCAGAATTGAACTAGATATGGCCGTGTGTGTAGGAAGCACACTTCTTTTGTTCTGAGCAAGCTCACTGTTCTGGCCCTATTGGAAACACAGTAGAGTAGAAGAGTGCTGTTTTCTCAAAAGCAGAGTGTGTTTCTTGTAAGGCGAGCTAGCGTTTGTTTCCCAGTCCTAAATGGAGTTCAATCACATGCAGTTTTTGGTCCCACGAGCAAGAGTTGTTCTCTGGTAAGAAGAGTCACTATTGCGCTCCCATTGTGATACATAGGGCAAATAGCACTGGCATCTGTTCCCAGATTGTACAGTGTATTGGACTGAAGAGGAGCTACTGTTCTTGTCAGCTTCCTAAGCAGAGTTGAACTAGATATGGCCCGTGTGTGTAGGAAGCACAGTTCATTTGTTCTGAGAATGCTCACTGTTCGGACCCCATAAGAAACACAGTAGAGTAGAAGAGTGCTCTTTTCTCAAAAGCAGAGTGTGTTTCTTGTAAGGCGAGCTAGCATTTGTTTCCCATTCATAAATGGAGTTGAATCACATGCAGTTTCTGGTCCTATGAGCAAGAGATGTTTTCTTGTAAGAAAAGTCACTATTGTGCTCCCATTGCCATACACAGTGCAAATAGCACTCGCATCTGTTCCCAGCAATTACAGTGTATTGGACTGAAGCGGAGCTACTGTTCTTGTCAGCTTCCTAAGCAGAGTTGAACTAGATATGGCCCGTGTGTGTAGGAAGCACAGTTCATTTGTTCTGAGAATGCTCACTGTTCGGACCCCATAAGAAACACAGTAGAGTAGAAGAGTGCTCTTTTCTCAAAAGCAAAGTGTGTTTCTTGTTAGGCGAGCTAGCGTTTGTTTCCCAGTCCTAAATGGAGTTGAATCACATGCAGTTTCTTGTCCTACGAGCAAGAGTTGTTTTCTGGTAAGAAGAGTCACTATTGTGCTCCCATTGTCATACACAGGGCAAATAGCACTGGCGTCTGTTCCCAGCATGTACAGTGTATTGGACTGAACAGGAGCTACTGTTCTTTTCAGTTTCCTAAGCAGAATTGAACTAGATATGGCAGTATTTGTATGAAGCACAGTTCTTTTGTTCTGAGCAAGTTCAATGTTCTGGCCCTGTAGGAAACACAGTAGAGTAGAAGAGTGCTCTTTTCTCAAAAGCAGAGTGTGTTTCTTGTAAGGCGAGCTAGCGTTTGTTTCCCAGTCCTAAATGGAGTTGAATCACATGCAGTTTTTGGTCCTACGAGCAAGAGTTGTTTTCTGGTAAGGAAAGTCACTATTGCGCTCCCATTTCCATACACAGTGCAAATAGCACTCACGTCTGTTCCCAGCAAGTACAGTGTATTGACTGAAGCGTAGCTACTGTTATTGTCAGTTTCCTAAGCAGAGTTGAACTAGATATGGCCCGTGTTCTAGGAAGCACAGTTCTTTTGTTCTGAGCAAGCTTACTGTTCGGACCCCATAGGAAACACAGTAGAGTAGAAGAGTGCTCTTTTCTCAAAAGCAGTGTGTGTTTTTTGTAAGGCAACTAGCGTTTGTTTCCCAGTTCTAAATGGAGTTGAATCACATGCAGTTTCTGTTCCTATGAGCAAGAATTGTTTTCTGGTAAGAAGAGTCACTATTGCGCTCCCATTGCCATACACAGTGCAAATAGCACTCGCGTCTGTTCCCAGCAAGTACAGTGTATTGGACTGAAGCGGAGCTACTGTTCTTGTCAGTTTCCTAAGCAGAGTTGAACTAGATATGGCCCATGTGTGTAGGAACCACAGTTCTTTTGTTCTGAGCAAGCTCACTGTTAGGACCCCATAGGATACACAGTCGACTAGAAGAGTGCTCTTTTCTCAAAAGCAGAGTGTGTTTCTTGTTAGGTGAGCTAGCGTTTGTTTCCCAGTCCTAAATGGAGTTGAATCACATGCAGTTTCTTGTCCTACGAGCAAGAGTTGTTTTCTGGTAATAAGAGTCACTATTGCGCTCCCATTGTCATACAAAGGGCAAATAGCCCTGGGGTCTGTTCCCAGCATGTACAGTGTATTGGACTGAAGAGGAGCTACTGTTCTTGTCAGTTTCCTAAGCACAGTATAACTAGATATGGCCCCTGTGTGTAGGAAGCACAGTTCTTTTGTTCTGAGCAAGCTCACTGTTCTGGCCCTATAGGAAACACAGTAGAGTTGAAGAGTGCTCTTTTCTCAAAAGCAGAGTGTGTTTTTTGTAAGGCGAGCTAGCATTTGTTTCCCAGTCCTAAATGGAGTTAAATTACATGCAGTTTTTGGTCCTACGACCAAGAGTTGTTTTCTGGTAAGGAAAGTCACTATTGCTCTCCCATTTACATACACAGTGCAAATAGCACTCGCGTCTGTTCCCAGCAAGTACAGTGTATTGGACTGAACAGGAGCTACTGTTCTTGTCAGTTTCCTAAGCAGAGTTGAATGAGATATGTCCCGTGTGTGTAGGAATCACAGTTCTTTTGTTCTGAGCAAGCTCACTATTCGGACCCCATAGGAAACACAGTAGAGTAGAAGAGTGCTCTTTTCTCAAAATCAGAGAGTCTTTCTTGTATGGCGAGCTAGTGTTTGTTTCCCAGTCAGAAATGGAGTTGAATCCCATCCAGTTTCTTGTCCTATGAGTAAGAGTTGTTTTCTGATAAGAAAAGTCACTATTGTGCTCCTATTGCCATACACAGTGCAAAGAGCACTCGTGTCTGTTCTCAGCTAGTACAGTGTATTGGACTGAAGAGGAGCTACCGTTCTTGTCAGTTTCCTAAGCAGAGTTGAACTAGATATGGCCCGTGTGTGTAGGAAGCACAGTTCTTTTGTTCTGAGCAAGCTCACTGTTCAGACCCCATAGGAAACACAGTAAAGTAGAAGAGTGCTCTTTTCTCAAAAGCAGAGTGTGTTTCTTGTAAGGCGAGCTAGCGTTTGTTTCCAGTCCTAAATGGAGTTGAATCACATCCAGTTTTTGGTCCTACGAGCAAGAGTTGTTTTCTGGTAAGGAAAGTCACTATTGCGCTCCCAGTACCATACACAGTGCAAATAGCACTCCCGTCTGTTCCTAGCAATTTCAGTGTATTGGACTGAAGCGGAGCTACTGTTCTTGTCAGTTTCCAAAGCAGAGTTAAACTAGATATGGCCCGTGTGTGTAGGAAGCACAGTTCTTTTGTTATGAGCAACCTCAATGTTCGGGACCCATAGGAAACACAGTAGAGTAGAAGACTGCTCTTTTGTCAAAAGCAGAGTGTGCTTCTTGTAAGGCGAGCTAGTGTTTGTTTCCCAGTCAGAAATGGAGTTGAATCCCATGCAGGTTTCTGGTCCTACGAGCAAGAGGTGTTTTATAGTAAGGAAAGTCACTATTGCGCTCCCATTTCCATACACAGTGCAAATAGCACTCGCGTCTGTTCTTAGCAAGTACAGTGTATTGGACTGAAGTGGAGCTACTGTTCTTGTCAGTTTCCTAAGCAGAGATGAACTAGATATGACCCGTGAGTGTAGGAAGCACAGTTCTTTTGTTCTGAGCAAGCTCACTGCTCAGACCCCATAGGAAACACAGTAGAGTAGAAGAGTGCTCTTTTCTCAAAAGCAGAGTGTGTTTTTTGTAAGGCGAGATAGCGTTGTTTCCCAGTCCTAAATGGAGTTGAATCTCATGCAGTTTTTGGTCAGATGACCAAGAGTTGTTTTCTGGTAAGGAAAGTCACTATTGCGCTCCCATTTCCATACACTGTGCAAATAGCCCTCACGTCTGTTCCCAGCAAGTACAGTGTATTGGACTGAAGCGTAGCTACTGTTCTTGTCAGTTTCCTAAGCAGAGTTGAACTAGATATGGCCCGTGTGTGTAGGAAGCACCGTTCTTTTGTTCTGAGCAAGCTCACTGTTCGGACCCCATAGGAAACACAGTAGAGTAGAAGAGTGCTCTTTTCTCAAAAGCAGAGTGTGTTTCTTGTAAGGTGAGCCAGCGTTTGTTTCCCAATCCTAAATGGAGATGAATCACATGCAATTTCTTGTCCTACGAGCAAGAGTTGTTTTCTGGTAAGAAGAGTCACTATTGTGCTCCCATTGTCATACACAGGGCAAATAGCACTGGCGTCTGTTCCCAGCATGTACAGTGTATTGGACTGAACAGGAGCTACTGTTCTTTTCAGTTTCCTAAGCAGAATTGAACTAGATATGGCCGTGTGTGTAGGAAGCACACTTCTTTTGTTCTGAGCAAGCTCACTGTTCTGGCCCTATTGGAAACACAGTAGAGTAGAAGAGTGCTGTTTTCTCAAAAGCAGAGTGTGTTTCTTGTAAGGCGAGCTAGCGTTTGTTTCCCAGTCCTAAATGGAGTTCAATCACATGCAGTTTTTGGTCCCACGAGCAAGAGTTGTTCTCTGGTAAGAAGAGTCACTATTGCGCTCCCATTGTGATACATAGGGCAAATAGCACTGGCATCTGTTCCCAGATTGTACAGTGTATTGGACTGAAGAGGAGCTACTGTTCTTGTCAGCTTCCTAAGCAGAGTTGAACTAGATATGGCCCGTGTGTGTAGGAAGCACAGTTCATTTGTTCTGAGAATGCTCACTGTTCGGACCCCATAAGAAACACAGTAGAGTAGAAGAGTGCTCTTTTCTCAAAAGCAGAGTGTGTTTCTTGTAAGGCGAGCTAGCATTTGTTTCCCATTCATAAATGGAGTTGAATCACATGCAGTTTCTGGTCCTATGAGCAAGAGATGTTTTCTTGTAAGAAAAGTCACTATTGTGCTCCCATTGCCATACACAGTGCAAATAGCACTCGCATCTGTTCCCAGCAATTACAGTGTATTGGACTGAAGCGGAGCTACTGTTCTTGTCAGTTTCCTAAGCAGAGTTGAACTAGATATGGCCCGTGTGTGTAGGAAGCACACTTCTTTTGTTCCGAGCAAGCTCACTGTTCGGACCCCATAGGATACACAGTCGAGTAGAAGAGTGCTCTTTTCTCAAAAGCAGAGTGTATTTCTTGTTAGGCGAGCTAGCGTTTGTTTCCCAGTCCTAAATGGAGTTGAATCACATGCAGTTTCTTGTCCTACGAGCAAGAGTTGTTTTCTGGTAAGAAGAGTCACTATTGTGCTCCCATTGTCATACACAGGGCAAATAGCACTGGCGTCTGTTCCCAGCATGTACAGTGTATTGGACTGAACAGGAGCTACTGTTCTTTTCAGTTTCCTAAGCAGAATTGAACTAGATATGGCAGTATTTGTATGAAGCACAGTTCTTTTGTTCTGAGCAAGTTCAATGTTCTGGCCCTGTAGGAAACACAGTAGAGTAGAAGAGTGCTCTTTTCGCAAAAGCAGAGTGTGTTTATTGTAAGGCGAGCTAGCGTTTGTTTCCCAGTCCTAAATGGAGTTGAATCACATGCAGTTTTTGGTCCTACGAGCAAGAGGTGTTTTATGGTAAGGAAAGTCACTATTGCGCTCCCATTTCCATACACAGTGCAAATAGCACTCGCGTCTGTTCTTAGCAAGTACAGTGTATTGGACTGAAGTGGAGCTACTGTTCTTGTCAGTTTCCTAAGCAGAGATGAACTAGATATGACCCGTGTGTGTAGGAAGCACAGTTCTTTTGTTCTGAGCAAGCTCACTGCTCAGACCCCATAGGAAACACAGTAGAGTAGAAGAGTGCTCTTTTCTCAAAAGCAGAGTGTGTTTTTTGTAAGGCGAGATAGCGTTGTTTCCCAGTCCTAAATGGAGTTGAATCTCATGCAGTTTTTGGTCAGATGACCAAGAGTTGTTTTCTGGTAAGGAAAGTCACTATTGCGCTCCCATTTCCATACACTGTGCAAATAGCACTCACGTCTGTACCCAGCAAGTACAGTGTATTGGACTGAAGCGTAGCTACTGTTCTTGTCAGTTTCCTAAGCAGAGTTGAACTAGATATGGCCCGTGTGTGTAGGAAGCACCGTTCTTTTGTTCTGAGCAAGCTCACTGTTCGGACCCCATAGGAAACACAGTAGAGTAGAAGAGTGCTCTTTTCTCAAAATCAGAGAGTCTTTCTTGTAAGGCGAGCTAGTGTTTGTTTCCCAGTCAGAAATGGAGTTGAATCCCATCCAGTTTCTTGTCCTATGAGTAAGAGTTGTTTTCTGATAAGAAAAGTCACTATTGTGCTCCTATTCCAATACACAGTGCAAATAGCACTCGCGTCTTTTCCCAGCTAGTACAGTGTATTGGACTGAAGAGGAGCTACTGCTCTAGTCAGTTTCCTAAGCAGAGTTGAACTAGATATGGCCCGTGAGTGTAGGAAGCACAGTTCTTTTGTTCTGAGCAAGCTCACTGTTCAGACCCCATAGGAAACACAATAGAGTAGAAGAGTGCTCTTTTCTTAAAAGCAAAGTGTGTTTATTGTAAGGCGAGCTAGCGTTTGTTTCCCAGTCCTAAATGGAGTTGAATCACATCCAGTTTTTGGTCCTACGAGCAAGAGTTGTTTTCTGGTAAGGAAAGACACTATTGCGCTCCCAGTGCCATACACAGTGCAAATAGCACTCCCGTCTGTTCCCAGCAATTTCAGTGTATTGGACTGAAGCGGAGCTACTGTTCTTGTCAGTTTCCAAAGCAGAGTTGAACTAGATATGGCCCGTGTGTGTAGGAAGCACAGTTCTTTTGTTATGAGCAAGCTCAATGTTCGGGACACATAGGAAACACAGTAGAGTAGAAGACTGCTCTTTTCTCAAAAGCAGAGTGTGCTTCTTGTAAGGCGAGCTAGTGTTTGTTTCCCAGTCAGAAATGGAGTTGAATCCCATGCAGTTTCTGGTCCTACGAGCAAGAGGTGTTTTATGGTAAGGAAAGTCACTATTGTGCTCCCATTTCCATACACAGTGCAAATAGCACTCGCGTCTGTTCTTAGCAAGTACAGTGTATTGGACTGAAGTGGAGCTACTGTTCTTGTCAGTTTCCTAAGCAGAGTTGAACTAGATATGGCCCGTGTGTGTAGGAAGCACAGTTCTTTTGTTCTGAGCATGCTCACTGGTCAGACCCCCTGGGTAACACAGTAGAGTAGAAGAGTGCTCTTTTCTCAAAAGCAGAGTGTGTTTTTTGTAAGTCGAGCTAGTGTTTGTTTCCCAGTCCTAAAAGGAGTTGAATCCCATGCAGCTTCTGGACCTATGAGCATGAATTGTTTTCTGGTAAGAAGAGTCACTATTGCGCTCCCATTGTCATACACAGGGCAATTAGCACTGGCGTCTGTACCCAGCATGTACAGTGTATTGGACTGAAGAGGATCTACTGTTCTTGTCAGTTTCCTAAGCAGAATTGTACTAGATATGGCCCTGTGTGTAGGAAGCACAGATCTTTTGTTCTGAGCAAGCTCACTGTTCTGGCCCTATAGGAAACAAAGTAGAGTAGAAGAGTGATGTTTTCGAAAAAGCAGAGTGTCTTTCTTGTAAGACGAGCTAGCGTTTGTTTCCCAGTCCTAAATGGAGTTGAATCACATGCAGTTTCTTGTCCTACGACCAAGAGTTGTTTTCTGGTAAGGAAAGTCACTATTGCGCTCCCGTTTACATACACAGTGCAAATAGCACTCGCGTCTGTTCCCAGCAAGTACAGTGTATTGGACTGAAGCGTAGCTACTGTTCTTGTCAGTTTCCTAAGCAGAGTTGAACTAGATATGGCCCGTGTGTGTAGGAAGCACAGTTCTTTTGTTCTGAGCAAGCTCACTATTCGGACCCCATAGGAAACACAGTAAAGTATAAGAGTGCTCTTTTCTCAAAATCAGAGTGTCTTTCTTGTAAGGCGAGCTAGTGTTTGTTTCCCAGTCAGAAATGGAGTTGAATCCCATGCAGTTTCTGGTCCTATGAGCAAGAGTTGTTTTCTGATAAGAAGGGTCACTATTGTGCTCCTATTGCCATACACAGAGCAAATAGCACTCGCCTCTCTTCCCAGCAAGTACAGTGTATTGGACTGAATAGGAGCTACTGTTCTTGTCAGTTTCCTAAGCAGAGTTGAACTACATATGGTCCGTGTGTGTAGGAAACACAGTTCTTTTTTTCTGAGCAAGCTCACTGTTCGGACCCCATAGGAAACACAGTAGTGTAGACGAGTGCTCTTTTCTCAAAAGCAGAGTGTGTTTCTTGTAAGGCGAGCTAGCATTTGTTTCCCATCGTAAATGGAGCTGAATCACATGCAGTTTTTGTTCCTACGAGCAAGAGTTGTTTTCTGGTAAAAAAGTCACTGTTGCGCTCCAATTGCCATACACAGTGTAAATAGCACTCTCATCTATTCCCAGCAAGTACAGTGTATTGGACTGAAGTGGAGCTACTGTTCTTGTCAGTTTCCTAAGCAGAGTTGAACTAGATATGGCCCATGTGTGTAGGAACCACAGTTCTTTTGTTCTGAGCAAGCTCACTGTTCAGACCCCATAGGATACACAGTCGACTAGAAGAGTGCTCTTTTCTCAAAAGCAGAGTGTGTTTCTTGTTAGGTGAGCTAGCGTTTGTTTCCCAGTCCTAAATGGAGTTGAATCACATGCAGTTTCTTGTCCTACGAGCAAGAGTTGTTTTCTGGTAAGAAGAGTCACTATTGCGCTACCATTGTCATACAAAGGGCAAATAGCCCTGGCGTCTGTTCCCAGCATGTACAGTGTATTGGACTGAAGAGGAGCTACTGTTCTTGTCAGTTTCCTAAGCAGAGTATAACTAGATATGGCCCCTGTGTGTAGGAAGCACAGTTCTTTTGTTCTGAGCAAGCTCACTGTTCTGGCCCTATAGGAAACACAGTAGAGTAGAAGAGTGCTCTTTTCTCAAAAGCAGAGTGTGTTTTTTGTAAGGCGAGCTAGCATTTGTTTCCCAGTCCTAAATGGAGTTAAATCACATACAGTTTTTGGTCCTACGACCAAGAGTAGTTTTCTGGTAAGGAAAGTCACTATTGCGCTCCCATTTACATACACAGTGCAAATAGCACTCGCGTCTGTGCCCAGCAAGTACAGTGTATTGGACTGAACAGGAGCTACTGTTCTTGTCAGTTTCCTAAGCAGAGTTGAACTAGATATGGCCCGTGTGTGTAGGAATCACAGTTCTTTTGTTCTGAGCAAGCTCACTATTCGGACCCCATAGGAAACACAGTAGAGTAGAAGAGTGCTCTTTTCTCAAAATCAGAGAGTCTTTCTTGTAAGGCGAGCTAGTGTTTGTTTCCCAGTCAGAAATGGAGTTGAATCCCATCCAGTTTCTTGTCCTATGAGTAAGAGTTGTTTTCTGATAAGAAAAGTCACTATTGTGCTCCTATTGCCATACACAGTGCAAAGAGCACTCGTGTCTGTTCTCAGCTAGTACAGTGTATTGGACTGAAGAGGAGCTACCGTTCTTGTCAGTTTCCTAAGCAGAGTTGAACTAGATATGGCCCCTGTGTGTAGGAAGCACAGTTCTTTTGTTCTGAGCAAGCTCACTGTTCAGACCCCATAGGAAACACAGTAGAGTGGAAGAGTGCTGTTTTCTCAAAAGCAGAGTGTGTTTCTTGTAAGGCGAGCTAGCGTTTGTTTCCCAGTCCTAAATGGAGTTGAATCACATCCAGTTTTTGGTCCTACGACCAAGAGTTGTTTTCTGGTAAGGAAAGTCACTATTGCGCTCCCGTTTACATACACAGTGCAAATAGCACTCGCGTCTGTTCCCAGCAAGTACAGTGTATTGGACTGAAGCGTAGCTACTGTTCTTGTCAGTTTCCTAAGCAGAGTTGAACTAGATATGGCCCGTGTGTGTAGGAAGCACAGTTCTTTTGTTCTGAGCAAGCTCACTATTCGGACCCCATAGGAAACACAGTAAAGTAGAAGAGTGCTCTTTTCTCAAAATCAGAGTGTCTTTCTTGTAAGGCGAGCTAGTGTTTGTTTCCCAGTCAGAAATGGAGTTGAATCCCATGCAGTTTCTGGTCCTATGAGCAAGAGTTGTTTTCTGATAAGAAGGATCACTATTGTGCTCCTATTGCCATACACAGTGCAAATAGCACTCGCCTCTCTTCCCAGCAAGCACAGTGTATTGGACTGAATAGGAGCTACTGTTCTTGTCAGTTTCCTAAGCAGAGTTGAACTACATATGGTCCGTGTGTGTAGGAAACACAGTTCTTTTGTTCTGAGCAAGCTCACTGTTCGGACCCCATAGGAAACACAGTAGTGTAGACGAGTGCTCTTTTCTCAAAAGCAGAGTGTGTTTCTTGTAAGGCGAGCTAGCATTTGTTTCCCATCCTAAATGGAGCTGAATCACATGCAGTTTCTTGTCCTACGAGCAAGAGTTGTTTTCTGGTAAGAAGAGTCACTATTGTGCTCCCATTGTCATACACAGGGCAAATAGCACTGGCGTCTGTTCCCAGCATGTACAGTGTATTGGACTGAACAGGAGCTACTGTTCTTTTCAGTTTCCTAAGCAGAATTGAACTAGATATGGCAGTATTTGTATGAAGCACAGTTCTTTTGTTCTGAGCAAGTTCAATGTTCTGGCCCTGTAGGAAACACAGTAGAGTAAAAGAGTGCTCTTTTTGCAAAAGCAGAGTGTGTTTCTTGTAAGGCGAGCTAGCGTTTGTTTCCCAGTCCTAAATGGAGTTGAATCACATGCAGTTTTTGGTCCTACCAGCAAGAGTTGTTTTCTGGTAAGGAAAGTCACTATTGCGCTCCCATTTCCATACACAGTGCAAATAGCACTCACGTCTGTTCCCAGCAAGTACAGTGTATTGACTGAAGCGTAGCTACTGTTATTGTCAGTTTCCTAAGCAGAGTTGAAGTAGATATGGCCCGTGTGTGTAGGAAGCACAGTTCTTTTGTTCTGAGCAAGCTTACTGTTCGGACCCCATAGGAAACACAGTAGAGTAGAAGAGTGCTCTTTTCTCAAAAGCAGTGTTTGTTTTTTGTAAGGCAACTAGCGTTTGTTTCCCAGTTCTAAATGGAGTTGAATCACATGCAGTTTCTGTTCCTATGAGCAAGAATTGTTTTCTGGTAAGAAGAGTCACTATTGCGCTCCCATTGCCATACACAGTGCAAATAGCACTCGCGTCTGTTCCCAGCAAGTACAGTGTATTGGACTGAAGAGGGGCTACTGTTCTTGTCAGTTTCCTAAGCAGAGATGAACTAGATAAGGCCCGTGTGTGTAGGAAGCACAGTACATTTGTTCTGAGCAAACTCACTGTTCAGACCCCCTAGAAAACACAGTAGAGTAGAAGAGTGCTCTTTTCTCAAAAGCAGAGTGTGCTTTTTGTAAGGAGAGATAGCATTTGTTTCCCAGTCTTAATGGAGTTGAATCACATGCAGTTTCTTGTCCTACGACCAAGAGTTGTTTTCTGGTAAGGAAAGTCACTATTGCGCTCCCGTTTACATACACAGTGCAAATAGCACTCGCGTCTGTTCCCAGCAAGTACAGTGTATTGGACTGAAGCGTAGCTACTGTTCTTGTCAGTTTCCTAAGCAGAGTTGAACTAGATATGGCCCGTGTGTGTAGGAAGCACAGTTCTTTTGTTCTGAGCAAGCTCACTATTCGGACCCCATAGGAAACACAGTAAAGTAGAAGAGTGCTCTTTTCTCAAAATCAGAGTGTCTTTCTTGTAAGGCGAGCTAGTGTTTGTTTCCCAGTCAGAAATGGAGTTGAATCCCATGCAGTTTCTGGTCCTATGAGCAAGAGTTGTTTTCTGATAAGAAGGGTCACTATTGTGCTCCTATTGCCATACACAGTGCAAATAGCACTCGCCTCTCTTCCCAGCAAGCACAGTGTATTGGACTGAATAGGAGCTACTGTTCTTGTCAGTTTCCTAAGCAGAGTTGAACTACATATGGTCCGTGTGTGTAGGAAACACAGTTCTTTTGTTCTGAGCAAGCTCACTGTTCGGACCCCATAGGAAACACAGTAGTGTAGACGAGTGCTCTTTTCTCAAAAGCAGAGTGTGTTTCTTGTAAGGCGAGCTAGCATTTGTTTCCCATCCTAAATGGAGCTGAATCACATGCAGTTTCTGGTCCTATGAGCAAGAGTTGTTTTCTGGTAAGGAAAGTCACTATTGCACTCCCATTGCCATACACAGTGCAAATAGCACTCGCGTCTGTTCCCAGCAAGTACAGTGTATTGGACTGAAGAGGAGCTACTGTTCTTGTCAGTTTCCTAAGCAGAGTTGAACTAGATATGGCCCGTGTGTGTAGGAAGCACAGTTCTTTTGTTCTGAGCAAGCTCAATGTTCGGACCCCATAGGAAACAAAGTAGAGTAGAAGACTGCTCTTCTCCCAAAAGCAGAGTGTGTATCTTGTAAGGCGAGCTAGGGTTTGTTTCCCAGTCCTAAATGGAGTTGAATCCCATGCAGTTTTTGTTCCTACGAGCAAGAATTGTTTTCTGGTAATAAAGTCACTGTTGCGCTCCAATTGCCATACACAGTGTAAATAGCACTCGCATCTATTCCCAGCAAGTACAGTGTATTGGACTGAAGCGGAGCTACTGTTCTTGTCAGTTTCCTAAGCAGAGTTGAACTAGATATGGCCCGTGTGTGTAGGAAGCACACTTCTTTTGTTCTGAGCAAGCTCACTGTTCGGACCCCATAGGATACACAGTCGACTAGAAGAGTGCTCTTTTCTCAAAAGCAGAGTGTGTTTCTTGTTAGGTGAGCTAGCGTTTGTTTCCCAGTCCTAAATGGAGTTGAATCACATGCAGTTTCTTGTCCTACGAGCAAGAGTTGTTTTCTGGTAAGAAGAGTCACTATTGTGCTCCCATTGTCATACACAGGGCAAATAGCACTGGCGTCTGTTCCCAGCATGTACAGTGTATTGGACTGAACAGGAGCTACTGTTCTTTTCAGTTTCCTAAGCAGAATTGAACTAGATATGGCAGTATTTGTATGAAGCACAGTTCTTTTGTTCTGAGCAAGTTCAATGTTCTGGCCCTGTAGGAAACACAGTAGAGTAGAAGAGTGCTCTTTTCAAAAAAGCAGAGTGTGTTTCTTGTAAGGCGAGCTAGCGTTTGTTTCCCAGTCCTAAATGGAGTTGAATCACATGCAGTTTTTGGTCCTACCAGCAAGAGTTGTTTTCTGGTAAGGAAAGTCACTATTGCGCTCCCATTTCCATACACAGTGCAAATAGCACTCACGTCTGTTCCCAGCAAGTACAGTGTATTGACTGAAGCGTAGCTACTGTTCTTGTCAGTTTCCTAAGCAGAGTTGAACTAGATATGGCCCGTGTGTGTAGGAAGCACAGTTCTTTTGTTCTGAGCAAGCTCACTATTCGGACCCCATAGGAAACACAGTAAAGTAGAAGAGTGCTCTTTTCTCAAAATCAGAGTGTCTTTCTTGTAAGGCGAGCTAGTGTTTGTTTCCCAGTCAGAAATGGAGTTGAATCCCATGCAGTTTCTGGTCCTATGAGCAAGAGTTGTTTTCTGATAAGAAGGGTCACTATTGTGCTCCTATTGCCATACACAGTGCAAATAGCACTCGCCTCTCTTCCCAGCAAGCACAGTGTATTGGACTGAATAGGAGCTACTGTTCTTGTCAGTTTCCTAAGCAGAGTTGAACTACATATGGTCCGTGTGTGTAGGAAACACAGTTCTTTTGTTCTGAGCAAGCTCACTGTTCGGACCCCATAGGAAACACAGTAGTGTAGACGAGTGCTCTTTTCTCAAAAGCAGAGTGTGTTTCTTGTAAGGCGAGCTAGCATTTGTTTCCCATCCTAAATGGAGCTGAATCACATGCAGTTTCTTGTCCTACGAGCAAGAGTTGTTTTCTGGTAAGAAGAGTCACTATTGTGCTCCCATTGTCATACACAGGGCAAATAGCACTGGCGTCTGTTCCCAGCATGTACAGTGTATTGGACTGAACAGGAGCTACTGTTC
The DNA here is from genome assembly GCF_949786415.1 of Peromyscus eremicus. NCBI lineage: Eukaryota > Metazoa > Chordata > Mammalia > Rodentia > Cricetidae > Peromyscus > Peromyscus eremicus. The sequence continues at coordinate 104,489 of NW_026735242.1, read as the reverse complement.
TTTTCAGTTTCCTAAGCAGAATTGAACTAGATATGGCAGTATTTGTATGAAGCACAGTTCTTTTGTTCTGAGCAAGTTCAATGTTCTGGCCCTGTAGGAAACACAGTAGAGTAGAAGAGTGCTCTTTTCGCAAAAGCAGAGTGTGTTTCTTGTAAGGCGAGCTAGCGTTTGTTTCCCAGTCCTAAATGGAGTTGAATCACATGCAGTTTTTGGTCCTACCAGCAAGAGTTGTTTTCTCGTAAGGAAAGGCACTATTGCGCTCCCATTTCCATACACAGTGCAAATAGCACTCACGTCTGTTCCCAGCAAGTACAGTGTATTGACTGAAGCGTAGCTACTGTTATTGTCAGTTTCCTAAGCAGAGTTGAAGTAGATATGGCCCGTGTGTGTAGGAAGCACAGTTCTTTTGTTCTGAGCAAGCTTACTGTTCGGACCCCATAGGAAACACAGTAGAGTAGAAGAGTGCTCTTTTCTCAAAAGCAGTGTTTGTTTTTTGTAAGGCAACTAGCGTTTGTTTCCCAGTTCTAAATGGAGTTGAATCACATGCAGTTTCTGTTCCTATGAGCAAGAATTGTTTTCTGGTAAGAAGAGTCACTATTGCGCTCCCATTGCCATACACAGTGCAAATAGCACTCGCGTCTGTTCCCAGCAAGTACAGTGTATTGGACTGAAGAGGGGCTACTGTTCTTGTCAGTTTCCTAAGCAGAGATGAACTAGATAAGGCCCGTGTGTGTAGGAAGCACAGTACATTTGTTCTGAGCAAACTCACTGTTCAGACCCCCTAGAAAACACAGTAGAGTAGAAGAGTGCTCTTTTCTCAAAAGCAGAGTGTGCTTTTTGTAAGGAGAGATAGCATTTGTTTCCCAGTCTTAATGGAGTTGAATCACATGCAGTTTCTTGTCCTACGACCAAGAGTTGTTTTCTGGTAAGGAAAGTCACTATTGCGCTCCCGTTTACATACACAGTGCAAATAGCACTCGCGTCTGTTCCCAGCAAGTACAGTGTATTGGACTGAAGCGTAGCTACTGTTCTTGTCAGTTTCCTAAGCAGAGTTGAACTAGATATGGCCCGTGTGTGTAGGAAGCACAGTTCTTTTGTTCTGAGCAAGCTCACTATTCGGACCCCATAGGAAACACAGTAAAGTAGAAGAGTGCTCTTTTCTCAAAATCAGAGTGTCTTTCTTGTAAGGCGAGCTAGTGTTTGTTTCCCAGTCAGAAATGGAGTTGAATCCCATGCAGTTTCTGGTCCTATGAGCAAGAGTTGTTTTCTGATAAGAAGGGTCACTATTGTGCTCCTATTGCCATACACAGTGCAAATAGCACTCGCCTCTCTTCCCAGCAAGCACAGTGTATTGGACTGAATAGGAGCTACTGTTCTTGTCAGTTTCCTAAGCAGAGTTGAACTACATATGGTCCGTGTGTGTAGGAAACACAGTTCTTTTGTTCTGAGCAAGCTCACTGTTCGGACCCCATAGGAAACACAGTAGTGTAGACGAGTGCTCTTTTCTCAAAAGCAGAGTGTGTTTCTTGTAAGGCGAGCTAGCATTTGTTTCCCATCCTAAATGGAGCTGAATCACATGCAGTTTCTGGTCCTACGAGCAAGAGTTGTTTTCTGGTAAGGAAAGTCACTATTGCACTCCCATTGCCATACACAGTGCAAATAGCACTCGCGTCTGTTCCCAGCAAGTACAGTGTATTGGACTGAAGAGGAGCTACTGTTCTTGTCAGTTTCCTAAGCAGAGTTGAACTAGATATGGCCCGTGTGTGTAGGAAGCACAGTTCTTTTGTTCTGAGCAAGCTCAATGTTCGGACCCCATAGGAAACAAAGTAGAGTAGAAGACTGCTCTTCTCCCAAAAGCAGAGTGTGTTTCTTGTAAGGCGAGCTAGGGTTTGTTTCCCAGTCCTAAATGGAGTTGAATCCCATGCAGTTTTTGTTCCTACGAGCAAGAATTGTTTTCTGGTAATAAAGTCACTGTTGCGCTCCAATTGCCATACACAGTGTAAATAGCACTCGCATCTATTCCCAGCAAGTACAGTGTATTGGACTGAAGCGGAGCTACTGTTCTTGTCAGTTTCCTAAGCAGAGTTGAACTAGATATGGCCCATGTGTGTAGGAACCACAGTTCTTTTGTTCTGAGCAAGCTCACTGTTCGGACCCCATAGGATACACAGTCGACTAGAAGAGTGCTCTTTTCTCAAAAGCAGAGTGTGTTTCTTGTTAGGTGAGCTAGCGTTTGTTTCCCAGTCCTAAATGGAGTTGAATCACATGCAGTTTCTTGTCCTACGAGCAAGAGTTGTTTTCTGGTAAGAAGAGTCACTATTGTGCTCCCATTGTCATACACAGGGCAAATAGCACTGGCGTCTGTTCCCAGCATGTACAGTGTATTGGACTGAACAGGAGCTACTGTTCTTTTCAGTTTCCTAAGCAGAATTGAACTAGATATGGCAGTATTTGTATGAAGCACAGTTCTTTTGTTCTGAGCAAGTTCAATGTTCTGGCCCTGTAGGAAACACAGTAGAGTAGAAGAGTGCTCTTTTCAAAAAAGCAGAGTGTGTTTCTTGTAAGGCGAGCTAGCGTTTGTTTCCCAGTCCTAAATGGAGTTGAATCACATGCAGTTTTTGGTCCTACCAGCAAGAGTTGTTTTCTGGTAAGGAAAGTCACTATTGCGCTCCCATTTCCATACACAGTGCAAATAGCACTCACGTCTGTTCCCAGCAAGTACAGTGTATTGACTGAAGCGTAGCTACTGTTATTGTCAGTTTCCTAAGCAGAGTTGAAGTAGATATGGCCCGTGTGTGTAGGAAGCACAGTTCTTTTGTTCTGAGCAAGCTTACTGTTCGGACCCCATAGGAAACACAGTAGAGTAGAAGAGTGCTCTTTTCTCAAAAGCAGTGTTTGTTTTTTGTAAGGCAACTAGCGTTTGTTTCCCAGTTCTAAATGGAGTTGAATCACATGCAGTTTCTGTTCCTATGAGCAAGAATTGTTTTCTGGTAAGAAGAGTCACTATTGCGCTCCCATTGCCATACACAGTGCAAATAGCACTCGCGTCTGTTCCCAGCAAGTACAGTGTATTGGACTGAAGAGGGGCTACTGTTCTTGTCAGTTTCCTAAGCAGAGATGAACTAGATAAGGCCCGTGTGTGTAGGAAGCACAGTACATTTGTTCTGAGCAAACTCACTGTTCAGACCCCCTAGAAAACACAGTAGAGTAGAAGAGTGCTCTTTTCTCAAAAGCAGAGTGTGCTTTTTGTAAGGAGAGATAGCATTTGTTTCCCAGTCTTAATGGAGTTGAATCACATGCAGTTTCTTGTCCTACGACCAAGAGTTGTTTTCTGGTAAGGAAAGTCACTATTGCGCTCCCGTTTACATACACAGTGCAAATAGCACTCGCGTCTGTTCCCAGCAAGTACAGTGTATTGGACTGAAGCGTAGCTACTGTTCTTGTCAGTTTCCTAAGCAGAGTTGAACTAGATATGGCCCGTGTGTGTAGGAAGCACAGTTCTTTTGTTCTGAGCAAGCTCACTATTCGGACCCCATAGGAAACACAGTAAAGTAGAAGAGTGCTCTTTTCTCAAAATCAGAGTGTCTTTCTTGTAAGGCGAGCTAGTGTTTGTTTCCCAGTCAGAAATGGAGTTGAATCCCATGCAGTTTCTGGTCCTATGAGCAAGAGTTGTTTTCTGATAAGAAGGGTCACTATTGTGCTCCTATTGCCATACACAGTGCAAATAGCACTCGCCTCTCTTCCAAGCAAGCACAGTGTATTGGACTGAATAGGAGCTACTGTTCTTGTCAGTTTCCTAAGCAGAGTTGAACTACATATGGTCCGTGTGTGTAGGAAACACAGTTCTTTTGTTCTGAGCAAGCTCACTGTTCGGACCCCATAGGAAACACAGTAGTGTAGACGAGTGCTCTTTTCTCAAAAGCAGAGTGTGTTTCTTGTAAGGCGAGCTAGCATTTGTTTCCCATCCTAAATGGAGCTGAATCACATGCAGTTTCTGGTCCTACGAGCAAGAGTTGTTTTCTGGTAAGGAAAGTCACTATTGCACTCCCATTGCCATACACAGTGCAAATAGCACTCGCGTCTGTTCCCAGCAAGTACAGTGTATTGGACTGAAGAGCAGCTACTGTTCTTGTCAGTTTCCTAAGCAGAGTTGAACTAGATATGGCCCGTGTGTGTAGGAAGCACAGTTCTTTTGTTCTGAGCAAGCTCAATGTTCGGACCCCATAGGAAACAAAGTAGAGTAGAAGACTGCTCTTCTCCCAAAAGCAGAGTGTGTTTCTTGTAAGGCGAGCTAGGGTTTGTTTCCCAGTCCTAAATGGAGTTGAATCCCATGCAGTTTTTGTTCCTACGAGCAAGAATTGTTTTCTGGTAATAAAGTCACTGTTGCGCTCCAATTGCCATACACAGTGTAAATAGCACTCGCATCTATTCCCAGCAAGTACAGTGTATTGGACTGAAGCGGAGCTACTGTTCTTGTCAGTTTCCTAAGCAGAGTTGAACTAGATATGGCCCGTGTGTGTAGGAAGCACACTTCATTTGTTCTGAGCAAGCTCACTGTTCGGACCCCATAGGATACACAGTCGACTAGAAGAGTGCTCTTTTCTCAAAAGCAGAGTGTGTTTCTTGTTAGGTGAGCTAGCGTTTGTTTCCCAGTCCTAAATGGAGTTGAATCACATGCAGTTTCTTGTCCTACGAGCAAGAGTTGTTTTCTGGTAAGAAGAGTCACTATTGTGCTCCCATTGTCATACACAGGGCAAATAGCACTGGCGTCTGTTCCCAGCATGTACAGTGTATTGGACTGAACAGGAGCTACTGTTCTTTTCAGTTTCCTAAGCAGAATTGAACTAGATATGGCAGTATTTGTATGAAGCACAGTTCTTTTGTTCTGAGCAAGTTCAATGTTCTGGCCCTGTAGGAAACACAGTAGAGTAGAAGAGTGCTCTTTTCAAAAAAGCAGAGTGTGTTTCTTGTAAGGCGAGTTAGCGTTTGTTTCCCAGTCCTAAATGGAGTTGAATCACATGCAGTTTTTGGTCCTACCAGCAAGAGTTGTTTTCTGGTAAGGAAAGTCACTATTGCGCTCCCATTTCCATACACAGTGCAAATAGCACTCACGTCTGTTCCCAGCAAGTACAATGTATTGACTGAAGCGTAGCTACTGTTCTTGTCAGTTTCCTAAGCAGAGTTGAAGTAGATATGGCCCGTGTGTGTAGGAAGCACAGTTCTTTTGTTCTGAGCAAGCTCAATGTTCGGACCCCATAGGAAACAAAGTAGAGTAGAAGACTGCTCTTCTCCCAAAAGCAGAGTGTGTTTCTTGTAAGGCGAGCTAGGGCTTGTTTCCCAGTCCTAAATGGAGTTGAATCCCATGCAGTTTTTGTTCCTACGAGCAAGAATTGTTTTCTGGTAATAAAGTCACTGTTGCGCTCCAATTGCCATACACAGTGTAAATAGCACTCGCATCTATTCCCAGCAAGTACAGTGTATTGGACTGAAGCGGAGCTACTGTTCTTGTCAGTTTCCTAAGCAGAGTTGAACTAGATATGGCCCATGTGTGTAGGAACCACAGTTCTTTTGTTCTGAGCAAGCTCACTGTTCGGACCCCATAGGATACACAGTCGACTAGAAGAGTGCTCTGTTCTCAAAAGCAGAGTGTGTTTCTTGTTAGGTGAGCTAGCGTTTGTTTCCCAGTCCTAAATGGAGTTGAATCACATGCAGTTTCTTGTCCTACGAGCAAGAGTTGTTTTCTGGTAAGAAGAGTCACTATTGTGCTCCCATTGTCATACACAGGGCAAATAGCACTGGCGTCTGTTCCCAGCATGTACAGTGTATTGGACTGAACAGGAGCTACTGTTCTTTTCAGTTTCCTAAGCAGAATTGAACTAGATATGGCAGTATTTGTATGAAGCACAGTTCTTTTGTTCTGAGCAAGTTCAATGTTCTGGCCCTGGAGGAAACACAGTAGAGTAGAAGAGTGCTCTTTTCAAAAAAGCAGAGTGTGTTTCTTGTAAGGCGAGCTAGCGTTTGTTTCCCAGTCCTAAATGGAGTTGAATCACATGCAGTTTTTGGTCCTACCAGCAAGAGTTGTTTTCTGGTAAGGAAAGTCACTATTGCGCTCCCATTTCCATACACAGTGCAAATAGCACTCACGTCTGTTCCCAGCAAGTACAGTGTATTGACTGAAGCGTAGCTACTGTTATTGTCAGTTTCCTAAGCAGAGTTGAAGTAGATATGGCCCGTGTGTGTAGGAAGCACAGTTCTTTTGTTCTGAGCAAGCTTACTGTTCGGACCCCATAGGAAACACAGTAGAGTAGAAGAGTGCTCTTTTCTCAAAAGCAGTGTTTGTTTTTTGTAAGGAAACTAGCGTTTGTTTCCCAGTTCTAAATGGAGTTGAATCACATGCAGTTTCTGTTCCTATGAGCAAGAATTGTTTTCTGGTAAGAAGAGTCACTATTGCGCTCCCATTGCCATACACAGTGCAAATAGCACTCGCGTCTGTTCCCAGCAAGTACAGTGTATTGGACTGAAGAGGGGCTACTGTTCTTGTCAGTTTCCTAAGCAGAGATGAACTAGATAAGGCCCGTGTGTGTAGGAAGCACAGTACATTTGTTCTGAGCAAACTCACTGTTCAGACCCCCTAGAAAACACAGTAGAGTAGAAGAGTGCTCTTTTCTCAAAAGCAGAGTGTGCTTTTTGTAAGGAGAGATAGCATTTGTTTCCCAGTCTTAATGGAGTTGAATCACATGCAGTTTCTTGTCCTACGACCAAGAGTTGTTTTCTGGTAAGGAAAGTCACTATTGCGCTCCCGTTTACATACACAGTGCAAATAGCACTCGCGTCTGTTCCCAGCAAGTACAGTGTATTGGACTGAAGCGTAGCTACTGTTCTTGTCAGTTTCCTAAGCAGAGTTGAACTAGATATGGCCCGTGTGTGTAGGAAGCACAGTTCTTTTGTTCTGAGCAAGCTCACTATTCGGACCCCATAGGAAACACAGTAAAGTAGAAGAGTGCTCTTTTCTCAAAATCAGAGTGTCTTTCTTGTAAGGCGAGCTAGTGTTTGTTTCCCAGTCAGAAATGGAGTTGAATCCCATGCAGTTTCTGGTCCTATGAGCAAGAGTTGTTTTCTGATAAGAAGGGTCACTATTGTGCTCCTATTGCCATACACAGTGCAAATAGCACTCGCCTCTCTTCCAAGCAAGCACAGTGTATTGGACTGAATAGGAGCTACTGTTCTTGTCAGTTTCCTAAGCAGAGTTGAACTACATATGGTCCGTGTGTGTAGGAAACACAGTTCTTTTGTTCTGAGCAAGCTCACTGTTCGGACCCCATAGGAAACACAGTAGTGTAGACGAGTGCTCTTTTCTCAAAAGCAGAGTGTGTTTCTTGTAAGGCGAGCTAGCATTTGTTTCCCATCCTAAATGGAGCTGAATCACATGCAGTTTCTGGTCCTACGAGCAAGAGTTGTTTTCTGGTAAGGAAAGTCACTATTGCACTCCCATTGCCATACACAGTGCAAATAGCACTCGCGTCTGTTCCCAGCAAGTACAGTGTATTGGACTGAAGAGCAGCTACTGTTCTTGTCAGTTTCCTAAGCAGAGTTGAACTAGATATGGCCCGTGTGTGTAGGAAGCACAGTTCTTTTGTTCTGAGCAAGCTCAATGTTCGGACCCCATAGGAAACAAAGTAGAGTAGAAGACTGCTCTTCTCCCAAAAGCAGAGTGTGTTTCTTGTAAGGCGAGCTAGGGTTTGTTTCCCAGTCCTAAATGGAGTTGAATCCCATGCAGTTTTTGTTCCTACGAGCAAGAATTGTTTTCTGGTAATAAAGTCACTGTTGCGCTCCAATTGCCATACACAGTGTAAATAGCACTCGCATCTATTCCCAGCAAGTACAGTGTATTGGACTGAAGCGGAGCTACTGTTCTTGTCAGTTTCCTAAGCAGAGTTGAACTAGATATGGCCCGTGTGTGTAGGAAGCACACTTCATTTGTTCTGAGCAAGCTCACTGTTCGGACCCCATAGGATACACAGTCGACTAGAAGAGTGCTCTTTTCTCAAAAGCAGAGTGTGTTTCTTGTTAGGTGAGCTAGCGTTTGTTTCCCAGTCCTAAATGGAGTTGAATCACATGCAGTTTCTTGTCCTACGAGCAAGAGTTGTTTTCTGGTAAGAAGAGTCACTATTGTGCTCCCATTGTCATACACAGGGCAAATAGCACTGGCGTCTGTTCCCAGCATGTACAGTGTATTGGACTGAACAGGAGCTACTGTTCTTTTCAGTTTCCTAAGCAGAATTGAACTAGATATGGCAGTATTTGTATGAAGCACAGTTCTTTTGTTCTGAGCAAGTTCAATGTTCTGGCCCTGTAGGAAACACAGTAGAGTAGAAGAGTGCTCTTTTCAAAAAAGCAGAGTGTGTTTCTTGTAAGGCGAGTTAGCGTTTGTTTCCCAGTCCTAAATGGAGTTGAATCACATGCAGTTTTTGGTCCTACCAGCAAGAGTTGTTTTCTGGTAAGGAAAGTCACTATTGCGCTCCCATTTCCATACACAGTGCAAATAGCACTCACGTCTGTTCCCAGCAAGTACAGTGTATTGACTGAAGCGTAGCTACTGTTCTTGTCAGTTTCCTAAGCAGAGTTGAAGTAGATATGGCCTGTGTGTGTAGGAAGCACAGTTCTTTTGTTCTGAGCAAGCTCACTATTCGGACCCCATAGGAAACACAGTAAAGTAGAAGAGTGCTCTTTTCTCAAAATCAGAGTGTCCTTCTTGTAAGGCGAGCTAGTGTTTGTTTCCCAGTCAGAAATGGAGTTGAATCCCATGCAGTTTCTGGTCCTATGAGCAAGAGTTGTTTTCTGATAAGAAGGGTCACTATTGTGCTCCTATTGCCATACACAGTGCAAATAGCACTCGCCTCTCTTCCCAGCAAGCACAGTGTATTGGACTGAATAGGAGCTACTGTTCTTGTCAGTTTCCTAAGCAGAGTTGAACTACATATGGTCCGTGTGTGTAGGAAACACAGTTCTTTTGTTCTGAGCAAGCTCACTGTTCGGACCCCATAGGAAACACAGTAGTGTAGACGAGTGCTCTTTTCTCAAAAGCAGAGTGTGTTTCTTGTAAGGCGAGCTAGCATTTGTTTCCCATCCTAAATGGAGCTGAATCACATGCAGTTTCTTGTCCTACGAGCAAGAGTTGTTTTCTGGTAAGAAGAGTCACTATTGTGCTCCCATTGTCATACACAGGGCAAATAGCACTGGCGTCTGTTCCCAGCATGTACAGTGTATTGGACTGAACAGGAGCTACTGTTCTTTTCAGTTTCCTAAGCAGAATTGAACTAGATATGGCAGTATTTGTATGAAGCACAGTTCTTTTGTTCTGAGCAAGTTCAATGTTCTGGCCCTGTAGGAAACACAGTAGAGTAGAAGAGTGCTCTTTTCTCAAAAGCAGAGTGTGTTTCTTGTAAGGCGAGCTAGCGTTTGTTTCCCAGTCCTAAATGGAGTTGAATCACATGCAGTTTTTGGTCCTACCAGCAAGAGTTGTTTTCTGGTAAGGAAAGTCACTATTGCGCTCCCATTTCCATACACAGTGCAAATAGCACTCACGTCTGTTCCCAGCAAGTACAGTGTATTGACTGAAGCGTAGCTACTGTTATTGTCAGTTTCCTAAGCAGAGTTGAAGTAGATATGGCCCGTGTGTGTAGGAAGCACAGTTCTTTTGTTCTGAGCAAGCTTACTGTTCGGACCCCATAGGAAACACAGTAGAGTAGAAGAGTGCTCTTTTCTCAAAAGCAGTGTTTGTTTTTTGTAAGGAAACTAGCGTTTGTTTCCCAGTTCTAAATGGAGTTGAATCACATGCAGTTTCTGTTCCTATGAGCAAGAATTGTTTTCTGGTAAGAAGAGTCACTATTGCGCTCCCATTGCCATACACAGTGCAAATAGCACTCGCGTCTGTTCCCAGCAAGTACAGTGTATTGGACTGAAGAGGGGCTACTGTTCTTGTCAGTTTCCTAAGCAGAGATGAACTAGATAAGGCCCGTGTTGTAGGAAGCACAGTACATTTGTTCTGAGCAAACTCACTGTTCAGACCCCCTAGAAAACACAGTAGAGTAGAAGAGTGCTCTTTTCTCAAAAGCAGAGTGTGCTTTTTGTAAGGCGAGATAGCATTTGTTTCCCAGTCTTAATGGAGTTGAATCACATGCAGTTTCTTGTCCTATGACCAAGAGTTGTTTTCTGGTAAGGAAAGTCACTATTGCGCTCCCGTTTACATACACAGTGCAAATAGCACTCGCGTCTGTTCCCAGCAAGTACAGTGTATTGGACTGAAGCGTAGCTACTGTTCTTGTCAGTTTCCTAAGCAGAGTTGAACTAGATATGGCCCGTGTGTGTAGGAAGCACAGTTCTTTTGTTCTGAGCAAGCTCACTATTCGGACCCCATAGGAAACACAGTAAAGTAGAAGAGTGCTCTTTTCTCAAAATCAGAGTGTCTTTCTTGTAAGGCGAGCTAGTGTTTGTTTCCCAGTCAGAAATGGAGTTGAATCCCATGCAGTTTCTGGTCCTATGAGCAAGAGTTGTTTTCTGATAAGAAGGGTCACTATTGTGCTCCTATTGCCATACACAGTGCAAATAGCACTCGCCTCTCTTCCCAGCAAGCACAGTGTATTGGACTGAATAGGAGCTACTGTTCTTGTCAGTTTCCTAAGCAGAGTTGAACTACATATGGTCCGTGTGTGTAGGAAACACAGTTCTTTTGTTCTGAGCAAGCTCACTGTTCGGACCCCATAGGAAACACAGTAGTGTAGACGAGTGCTCTTTTCTCAAAAGCAGAGTGTGTTTCTTGTAAGGCGAGCTAGCATTTGTTTCCCATCCTAAATGGAGCTGAATCACATGCAGTTTCTGGTCCTATGAGCAAGAGTTGTTTTCTGGTAAGGAAAGTCACTATTGCACTCCCATTGCCATACACAGTGCAAATAGCACTCGCGTCTGTTCCCAGCAAGTACAGTGTATTGGACTGAAGAGGAGCTACTGTTCTTGTCAGTTTCCTAAGCAGAGTTGAACTAGATATGGCCCGTGTGTGTAGGAAGCACAGTTCTTTTGTTCTGAGCAAGCTCAATGTTCGGACCCCATAGGAAACAAAGTAGAGTAGAAGACTGCTCTTCTCCCAAAAGCAGAGTGTGTTTCTTGTAAGGCGAGCTAGGGCTTGTTTCCCAGTCCTAAATGGAGTTGAATCCCATGCAGTTTTTGTTCCTACGAGCAAGAATTGTTTTCTGGTAATAAAGTCACTGTTGCGCTCCAATTGCCATACACAGTGTAAATAGCACTCGCATCTATTCCCAGCAAGTACAGTGTATTGGACTGAAGCGGAGCTACTGTTCTTGTCAGTTTCCTAAGCAGAGTTGAACTAGATATGGCCCATGTGTGTAGGAACCACAGTTCTTTTGTTCTGAGCAAGCTCACTGTTCGGACCCCATAGGATACACAGTCGACTAGAAGAGTGCTCTGTTCTCAAAAGCAGAGTGTGTTTCTTGTTAGGTGAGCTAGCGTTTGTTTCCCAGTCCTAAATGGAGTTGAATCACATGCAGTTTCTTGTCCTACGAGCAAGAGTTGTTTTCTGGTAAGAAGAGTCACTATTGTGCTCCCATTGTCATACACAGGGCAAATAGCACTGGCGTCTGTTCCCAGCATGTACAGTGTATTGGACTGAACAGGAGCTACTGTTCTTTTCAGTTTCCTAAGCAGAATTGAACTAGATATGGCAGTATTTGTATGAAGCACAGTTCTTTTGTTCCGAGCAAGTTCAATGTTCTGGCCCTGGAGGAAACACAGTAGAGTAGAATAGTGCTCTTTTCAAAAAAGCAGAGTGTGTTTCTTGTAAGGCGAGCTAGCGTTTGTTTCCCAGTCCTAAATGGAGTTGAATCACATGCAGTTTTTGGTCCTACCAGCAAGAGTTGTTTTCTGGTAAGGAAAGTCACTATTGCGCTCCCATTTCCATACACAGTGCAAATAGCACTCACGTCTGTTCCCAGCAAGTACAGTGTATTGACTGAAGCGTAGCTACTGTTATTGTCAGTTTCCTAAGCAGAGTTGAAGTAGATATGGCCCGTGTGTGTAGGAAGCACAGTTCTTTTGTTCTGAGCAAGCTTACTGTTCGGACCCCATAGGAAACACAGTAGAGTAGAAGAGTGCTCTTTTCTCAAAAGCAGTGTTTGTTTTTTGTAAGGAAACTAGCGTTTGTTTCCCAGTTCTAAATGGAGTTGAATCACATGCAGTTTCTGTTCCTATGAGCAAGAATTGTTTTCTGGTAAGAAGAGTCACTATTGCGCTCCCATTGCCATACACAGTGCAAATAGCACTCGCGTCTGTTCCCAGCAAGTACAGTGTATTGGACTGAAGAGGGGCTACTGTTCTTGTCAGTTTCCTAAGCAGAGATGAACTAGATAAGGCCCGTGTTGTAGGAAGCACAGTACATTTGTTCTGAGCAAACTCACTGTTCAGACCCCCTAGAAAACACAGTAGAGTAGAAGAGTGCTCTTTTCTCAAAAGCAGAGTGTGCTTTCTGTAAGGCGAGATAGCATTTGTTTCCCAGTCTTAATGGAGTTGAATCACATGCAGTTTCTTGTCCTATGACCAAGAGTTGTTTTCTGGTAAGGAAAGTCACTATTGCGCTCCCGTTTACATACACAGTGCAAATAGCACTCGCGTCTGTTCCCAGCAAGTACAGTGTATTGGACTGAAGCGTAGCTACTGTTCTTGTCAGTTTCCTAAGCAGAGTTGAACTAGATATGGCCCGTGTGTGTAGGAAGCACAGTTCTTTTGTTCTGAGCAAGCTCACTATTCGGACCCCATAGGAAACACAGTAAAGTAGAAGAGTGCTCTTTTCTCAAAATCAGAGTGTCTTTCTTGTAAGGCGAGCTAGTGTTTGTTTCCCAGTCAGAAATGGAGTTGAATCCCATGCAGTTTCTGGTCCTATGAGCAAGAGTTGTTTTCTGATAAGAAGGGTCACTATTGTGCTCCTATTGCCATACACAGTGCAAATAGCACTCGCCTCTCTTCCCAGCAAGCACAGTGTATTGGACTGAATAGGAGCTACTGTTCTTGTCAGTTTCCTAAGCAGAGTTGAACTACATATGGTCCGTGTGTGTAGGAAACACAGTTCTTTTGTTCTGAGCAAGCTCACTGTTCGGACCCCATAGGAAACACAGTAGTGTAGACGAGTGCTCTTTTCTCAAAAGCAGAGTGTGTTTCTTGTAAGGCGAGCTAGCATTTGTTTCCCATCCTAAATGGAGCTGAATCACATGCAGTTTCTGGTCCTATGAGCAAGAGTTGTTTTCTGGTAAGGAAAGTCACTATTGCACTCCCATTGCCATACACAGTGCAAATAGCACTCGCGTCTGTTCCCAGCAAGTACAGTGTATTGGACTGAAGAGGAGCTACTGTTCTTGTCAGTTTCCTAAGCAGAGTTGAACTAGATATGGCCCGTGTGTGTAGGAAGCACAGTTCTTTTGTTCTGAGCAAGCTCAATGTTCGGACCCCATAGGAAACAAAGTAGAGTAGAAGACTGCTCTTCTCCCAAAAGCAGAGTGTGTTTCTTGTAAGGCGAGCTAGGGTTTGTTTCCCAGTCCTAAATGGAGTTGAATCAAATGCAGTTTTTGTTCCTACGAGCAAGAATTGTTTTCTGGTAATAAAGTCACTGTTGCGCTCCAATTGCCATACACAGTGTAAATAGCACTCGCATCTATTCCCAGCAAGTACAGTGTATTGGACTGAAGCGGAGCTACTGTTCTTGTCAGTTTCCTAAGCAGAGTTGAACTAGATATGGCCCATGTGTGTAGGATCCACAGTTCTTTTGTTCTGAGCAAGCTCACTGTTCGGACCCCATAGGATACACAGTCGACTAGAAGAGTGCTCTTTTCTCAAAAGCAGAGTGTGTTTCTTGTTAGGTGAGCTAGCGTTTGTTTCCCAGTCCTAAATGGAGTTGAATCACATGCAGTTTCTTGTCCTACGAGCAAGAGTTGTTTTCTGGTAAGAAGAGTCACTATTGTGCTCCCATTGTCATACACAGGGCAAATAGCACTGGCGTCTGTTCCCAGCATGTACAGTGTATTGGACTGAACAGGAGCTACTGTTCTTTTCAGTTTCCTAAGCAGAATTGAACTAGATATGGCAGTATTTGTATGAAGCACAGTTCTTTTGTTCTGAGCAAGTTCAATGTTCTGGCCCTGTAGGAAACACAGTAGAGTAGAAGAGTGCTCTTTTCTCAAAAGCAGAGTGTGTTTCTTGTAAGGCGAGCTAGCGTTTGTTTCCCAGTCCTAAATGGAGTTGAATCACATGCAGTTTTTGGTCCTACCAGCAAGAGTTGTTTTCTGGTAAGGAAAGTCACTATTGCGCTCCCATTTCCATACACAGTGCAAATAGCACTCACGTCTGTTCCCAGCAAGTACAGTGTATTGACTGAAGCGTAGCTACTGTTATTGTCAGTTTCCTAAGCAGAGTTGAACTAGATATGGCCCGTGTGTGTAGGAAGCACAGTTCTTTTGTTCTGAGCAAGCTTACTGTTCGGACCCCATAGGAAACACAGTAGAGTAGAAGAGTGCTCTTTTCTCAAAAGCAGAGTGTGCTTTTTGTAAGGCGAGATAGCATTTGTTTCCCAGTCTTAATGGAGTTGAATCACATGCAGTTTCTTGTCCTACGACCAAGAGTTGTTTTCTGGTAAGGAAAGTCACTATTGCGCTCCCGTTTACATACACAGTGCAAATAGCACTCGCGTCTGTTCCCAGCAAGTACAGTGTATTGGACTGAAGCGTAGCTACTGTTCTTGTCAGTTTCCTAAGCAGAGTTGAACTAGATATGGCCCGTGTGTGTAGGAAGCACAGTTCTTTTGTTCTGAGCAAGCTCACTATTCGGACCCCATAGGAAACACAGTAAAGTAGAAGAGTGCTCTTTTCTCAAAATCAGAGTGTCTTTCTTGTAAGGCGAGCTAGTGTTTGTTTCCCAGTCAGAAATGGAGTTGAATCCCATGCAGTTTCTGGTCCTATGAGCAAGAGTTGTTTTCTGATAAGAAGGGTCACTATTGTGCTCCTATTGCCATACACAGTGCAAATAGCACTCGCCTCTCTTCCCAGCAAGTACAGTGTATTGGACTGAATAGGAGCTACTGTTCTTGTCAGTTTCCTAAGCAGAGTTGAACTACATATGGTCCGTGTGTGTAGGAAACACAGTTCTTTTGTTCTGAGCAAGCTCACTGTTCGGACCCCATAGGAAACACAGTAGTGTAGACGAGTGCTCTTTTCTCAAAAGCAGAGTGTGTTTCTTGTAAGGCGAGCTAGCATTTGTTTCCCATCCTAAATGGAGCTGAATCACATGCAGTTTCTGGTCCTACGAGCAAGAGTTGTTTTCTGGTGAGGAAAGTCACTATTGCACTCCCATTGCCATACACAGTGCAAATAGCACTCGCGTCTGTTCCCAGCAAGTACAGTGTATTGGACTGAAGCGTAGCTACTGTTCTTGTCAGTTTCCTAAGCAGAGTTTAACTAGATATGGCCCGTGTGTGTAGGAAGCACAGTTCTTTTGTTCTGAGCAAGCTCAATGTTCGGACCCCATAGGAAACAAAGTAGAGTAGAAGACTGCTCTTTTCCCAAAAGCAGAGTGTGTTTCTTGTAAGGCGAGCTAGGGTTTGTTTCCCAGTCCTAAATGGAGTTGAATCCCATGCAGTTTTTGTTCCTACGAGCAAGAATTGTTTTCTGGTAATAAAGTCACTGTTGCGCTCCAATTGCCATACACAGTGTAAATAGCACTCGCATCTATTCCCAGCAAGTACAGTGTATTGGACTGAAGCGGAGCTACTGTTCTTGTCAGTTTCCTAAGCAGAGTTGAACTAGATATGGCCCATGTGTGTAGGAACCACAGTTCTTTTGTTCTGAGCAAGCTCACTGTTCGGACCCCATAGGATACACAGTCGACTAGAAGAGTGCTCTTTTCTCAAAAGCAGAGTGTGTTTCTTGTTAGGTGAGCTAGCGTTTGTTTCCCAGTCCTAAATGGAGTTGAATCACATGCAGTTTCTTGTCCTACGAGCAAGAGTTGTTTTCTGGTAATAAGAGTCACTATTGCGCTCCCATTGTCATACAAAGGGCAAATAGCCCTGGCGTCTGTTCCCAGCATGTACAGTGTATTGGACTGAAGAGGAGCTACTGTTCTTGTCAGTTTCCTAAGCAGAGTATAACTAGATATGGCCCCTGTGTGTAGGAAGCACAGTTCTTTTGTTCTGAGCAAGCTCACTGTTCGGACCCCATAGGAAACACAGTAGAGTAGAAGAGTGCTCTTTTCTCAAAAGCAGAGTGTGTTTTTTGTAAGGCGAGCTAGCATTTGTTTCCCAGTCCTAAATGGAGTTAAATCACATGCAGTTTTTGGTCCTACGACCAAGAGTTGTTTTCTGGTAAGGAAAGTCACTATTGCGCTCCCATTTACATACACAGTGCAAATAGCACTCGCGTCTGTTCCCAGCAAGTACAGTGTATTGGACTGAAGCGTAGCTACTGTTCTTGTCAGTTTCCTAAGCAGAGTTGAATGAGATATGTCCTGTGTGTGTAGGAATCACAGTTCTTTTGTTCTGAGCAAGCTCACTATTCTGACCCCAAAGGAAACACAGTAGAGTAGAAGAGTGCTCTTTTCTCAAAATCAGAGAGTCTTTCTTGTAAGGCGAGCTAGTGTTTGTTTCCCAGTTAGAAATGGAGTTGAATCCCATCCAGTTTCTTGTCCTATGAGTAAGAGTTGTTTTCTGATAAGAAAAGTCACTATTGTGCTCCTATTGCCATACACAGTGCAAAGAGCACTCGTGTATGTTCTCAGCTTGTACAGTGTATTGGACTGAAGAGGAGCTACCGTTCTTGTCAGTTTCCTAAGCAGAGTTGAACTAGATATGGCCCGTGTGTGTAGGAAGCACAGTTCTTTTGTTCTGAGCAAGCTCACTGTTCAGACCCCATAGGAAACACAGTAGAGTAGAAGAGTGCTCTTTTCTCAAAAGCAGAGTGTGTTTCTTGTAAGGCGAGCTAGCGTTTGTTTCCCAGTCCTAAATGGAGTTGAATCACATCCAGTTTTTGGTCCTACGAGCAAGAGTTGTTTTCTGGTAAGGAAAGTCACTATTGCGCTCCCAGTACCATACACAGTGCAAATAGCACTCCCGTCTGTTCCCAGCAATTTCAGTGTATTGGACTGAAGCGGAGCTACTGTTCTTGTCAGTTTCCAAAGCAGAGTTGAACTAGATATGGCCCGTGTGTGTAGGAAGCACAGTTCTTTTGTTATGAGCAAGCTCAATGTTCGGGACCCATAGGAAACACAGTAGAGTAGAAGACTGCACTTTTCTCAAAAGCAGAGTGTGCTTCTTGTAAGGCGAGCTAGTGTTTGTTTCCCAGTCAGAAATGGAGTTGAATCCCATGCAGTTTCTGGTCCTACGAGCAAGAGGTGTTTTATGGTAAGGAAAGTCACTATTGCGCTCCCATTTCCATACACAGTGCAAATAGCACTCGCGTCTGTTCTTAGCAAGTACAGTGTATTGGACTGAAGTGGAGCTACTGTTCTTGTCAGTTTCCTAAGCAGAGATGAACTAGATATGACCCGTGTGTGTAGGAAGCACAGTTCTTTTGTTCTGAGCAAGCTCACTGCTCAGACCCCCTAGGAAACACAGTAGAGTAGAAGAGTGCTCTTTTCTCAAAAGCAGAGTGTGTTTTTTGTAAGGCGAGATAGCGTTGTTTCCCAGTCCTAAATGGAGTTGAATC
Source organism: Peromyscus eremicus (assembly GCF_949786415.1). Taxonomy (NCBI): domain Eukaryota; kingdom Metazoa; phylum Chordata; class Mammalia; order Rodentia; family Cricetidae; genus Peromyscus; species Peromyscus eremicus. The sequence continues at coordinate 86,739 of NW_026735242.1, read as the reverse complement.
TCATGCAGTTTTTGGTCAGATGACCAAGAGTTGTTTTCTGGTAAGGAAAGTCACTATTGCGCTCCCATTTCCATACACTGTGCAAATAGCACTCACGTCTGTTCCCAGCAAGTACAGTGTATTGGACTGAAGCGTAGCTACTGTTCTTGTCAGTTTCCTAAGCAGAGTTGAACTAGATATGGCCCGTGTGTGTAGGAAGCACAGTTCTTTTGTTCTGAGCAAGCTCACTGTTCGGACCCCATAGGAAACACAGTAGAGTAGAAGAGTGCTCTTTTCTCAAAAGCAGAGTGTGTTTCTTGTAAGGTGAGCCAGCGTTTGTTTCCCAATCCTAAATGGAGATGAATCACATGCAGTTTCTTGTCCTACGAGCAAGAGTTGTTTTCTGGTAAGAAGAGTCACTATTGTGCTCCCATTGTCATACTCAGGGCAAATAGCACTGGAGTCTGTTCCCAGCATGTACAGTGTATTGGACTGAACAGGAGCTACTGTTCTTTTCAGTTTCCTAAGCAGAATTGAACTAGATATGGCCGTGTGTGTAGGAAGCACACTTCTTTTGTTCTGAGCAAGCTCACTGTTCTGGCCCTATTGGAAACACAGTAGAGTAGAAGAGTGCTGTTTTCTCAAAAGCAGAGTGTGTTTCTTGTAAGGCGAGCTAGCGTTTGTTTCCCAGTCCTAAATGGAGTTCAATCACATGCAGTTTTTGGTCCCACGAGCAAGAGTTGTTCTCTGGTAAGAAGAGTCACTATTGCGCTCCCATTGTGATACATAGGGCAAATAGCACTGGCACCTGTTCCCAGATTGTACAGTGTATTGGACTGAAGAGGAGCTACTGTTCTTGTAAGCTTCCTAAGCAGAGTTGAACTAGATATGGCCCGTGTGTGTAGGAAGCACAGTTCATTTGTTCTGAGAATGCTCACTGTTCGGACCCCATAAGAAACACAGTAGAGTAGAAGAGTGCTCTTTTCTCAAAAGCAGAGTGTGTTTCTTGTAAGGCGAGCTAGCATTTGTATCCCAGTCATAAATGGAGTTGAATCACATGCAGTTTCTGGTCCTATGAGCAAGAGATGTTTTCTGGTAAGAAAAGTCACTATTGTGCTCCCATTGCCATACACAGTGCAAATAGCACTCGCATCTGTTCCCAGCAATTACAGTGTATTGGACTGAAGCGGAGCTACTGTTCTTGTCAGTTTCCAAAGCAGAGTTGAACTAGATATGGCCCGTGTGTGTAGGAAGCACACTTCTTTTGTTCTGAGCAAGCTCACTGTTCGGACCCCATAGGATACACAGTCGAGTAGAAGAGTGCTCTTTTCTCAAAAGCAGAGTGTGTTTCTTGTTAGGCGAGCTAGCGTTTGTTTCCCAGTCCTAAATGGAGTTGAATCACATGCAGTTTCTTGTCCTACGAGCAAGAGTTGTTTTCTGGTAAGAAGAGTCACTATTGTGCTCCCATTGTCATACACAGGGCAAATAGCACTGGCGTCTGTTCCCAGCATGTACAGTGTATTGGACTGAACAGGAGCTACTGTTCTTTTCAGTTTCCTAAGCAGAATTGAACTAGATATGGCAGTATTTGTATGAAGCACAGTTCTTTTGTTCTGAGCAAGTTCAATGTTCTGGCCCTGTAGGAAACACAGTAGAGTAGAAGAGTGCTCTTTTTACAAAAGCAGAGTGTGTTTCTTGTAAGGCGAGCTAGCGTTTGTTTCCCAGTCCTAAATGGAGTTGAATCACATGCAGTTTTTGGTCCTACCAGCAAGAGTTGTTTTCTGGTAAGGAAAGTCACTATTGCGCTCCCATTTCCATACACAGTGCAAATAGCACTCACGTCTGTTCCCAGCAAGTACAGTGTATTGACTGAAGCGTAGCTACTGTTATTGTCAGTTTCCTAAGCAGAGTTGAACTAGATATGGCCCGTGTGTGTAGGAAGCACAGTTCTTTTGTTCTGAGCAAGCTTACTGTTCGGACCCCATAGGAAACACAGTAGAGTAGAAGAGTGCTCTTTTCTCAAAAGCAGTGTGTGTTTTTTGTAAGGCAACTAGCGTTTGTTTCCCCGTTCTAAATGGAGTTGAATCACATGCAGTTTCTGTTCCTATGAGCAAGAATTGTTTTCTGGTAAGAAGAGTCACTATTGCGCTCCCATTGTCATACACAGTGCAAATAGCACTGGCGTCTGTTCCCAGCAAGTACAGTGTATTGGACTGAAGAGGGACTACTTTTCTTGTCAGTTTCCTAAGCAGAGTTGAACTAGATATGGCCCGTGTGTGTAGGAAGCACAGTTCTTTTGTTCTGAGCAAGCTCACTGTTCGGACACCATAGGAAACACAGTAGAGTAGAAGAGTGCTGTTTTCTCAAAAGCAGAGTGTGTTTCTTGTAAGGCGAGCTAGTGTTTGTTTCCCAGTCAGAAAAGGAGTTGAATCCCATGCAGGTTCTTGTCCTATGAGTAAGAGTTGTTTTCTGATAAGAAAAGTAACTATTGTGCTCCTATTCCAATACACAGTGCAAATAGCACTCGCGTCTGTTCCCAGCAAGTACAGTGTATTGGACTGAAGCGTAGCTACTGTTCTTGTCAGTTTCCTAAGCAGAGTTGAACTAGATATGGCCCGTGTGTGTAGGAAGCACAGTTCTTTTGTTCTGAGCAAGCTCACTGTTCGGACCCAATAGGAAACACAGTAGAGTAGAAGAGTGCTCTTTTCTCAAAAGCAGAGTGTGTTTCTTGTAAGGTGAGCCAGCGTTTGTTTCCCAATCCTAAATGGAGATGAATCACATGCAGTTTCTTGTCCTACAAGCAAGAGTTGTTTTCTGGTAAGAAGAGTTACTATTGTGCTCCCATTGTCATACACAGGGCAAATAGCACTGGCGTCTGTTCCCAGCATGTACAGTGTATTGGACTGAACAGGAGCTATTGTTCTTTTCAGTTTCCTAAGCAGAATTGAACTAGATATGGCCGTGTGTGTAGGAAGCACACTTCTTTTGTTCTGAGCAAGCTCACTGTTCTGGCCCTATTGGAAACACAGTAGAGTAGAAGAGTGCTGTTTTCTCAAAAGCAGAGTGTGTTTCTTGTAAGGCGAGCTAGCGTTTGTTTCCCAGTCCTAAATGGAGTTCAATCACATGCAGTTTTTGGTCCCACGAGCAAGAGTTGTTCTCTGGTAAGAAGAGTCACTATTGCGCTCCCATTGTGATACATAGGGCAAATAGCACTGGCATCTGTTCCCAGATTGTACAGTGTATTGGACTGAAGAGGAGCTACTGTTCTTGTCAGCTTCCTAAGCAGAGTTGAACTAGATATGGCCCGTGTGTGTAGGAAGCACAGTTCATTTGTTCTGAGAATGCTCACTGTTCGGACCCCATAAGAAACACAGTAGAGTAGAAGAGTGCTCTTTTCTCAAAAGCAGAGTGTGTTTCTTGTAAGGCGAGCTAGCATTTGTTTCCCATTCATAAATGGAGTTGAATCACATGCAGTTTCTGGTCCTATGAGCAAGAGATGTTTTCTGGTAAGAAAAGTCACTATTGCGCTCCCATTGCCATACACAGTGCAAATAGCACTCGCATCTGTTCCCAGCAATTGCAGTGTATTGGACTGAAGCGGAGCTACTGTTCTTGTCAGTTTCCTAAGCAGAGTTGAACTAGATATGGCCCGTGTGTGTAGGAAGCACACTTCTTTTGTTCTGAGCAAGCTCACTGTTCGGACCCCATAGGATACACAGTCGAGTAGATGAGTGCTCTTTTCTCAAAAGCAGAGTGTGTTTCTTGTTAGGCGAGCTAGCGTTTGTTTCCCAGTCCTAAATGGAGTTGAATCACATGCAGTTTCTTGTCCTACGAGCAAGAGTTGTTTTCTGGTAAGAAGAGTCACTATTGTGCTCCCATTGTCATACACAGGGCAAATAGCACTGGCGTCTGTTCCCAGCATGTACAGTGTATTGGACTGAACAGGAGCTTCTGTTCTTTTCAGTTTCCTAAGCAGAATTGAGCTAGATATGGCAGTATTTGTATGAAGCACAGTTCTTTTGTTCTGAGCAAGTTCAATGTTCTGGCCCTGTAGGAAACACAGTAGAGCCGAAGAGTGCTCTTTTCTCAAAAGCACAGTGTGTTTCTTGTAAGGCGAGCTAGCGTTTGTTTCCCAGTCCTAAATGGAGTTGAATCACATGCAGTTTTTGGTCCTACGAGCAAGAGTTGTTTTCTGGTAATAAAGTCACTATTGCGCTCCCATTGCCATACACAGTGCAAATAGCACTCGCATCTAATCCTGGCAAGTGCAGTGTATTGGACTGAAGAGGGACTACTCTTCTTGTCAGTTTCCTAAGCAGAGTTGAACTAGATATGGCCCGTGTGTGTAGGAAGCACAGTTCTTTTGTTCTGAGCAAGCTCACTGTTCGGACACCATAGGAAAAACAGTAGAGTAGAAGAGTGCTCTTTTCTCAAAAGCAGAGTGTATTTCTTGTAAGGCGAGCTAGCGTTTGTTTCCCAATCCTAAATGGAGATGAATCACATGCAGTTTCTGGTCCTACGAGCAAGAGTTGTTTTCTGGTAAGGAAAGTCACTATTGCGCTCCCATTGCCATACACAGCGCAAATAGCACTCGCGTCTGTTCACAGCAAGTACAGTGTATTGGACTGAAGAGGAGCTACTGTTCTTGTTAGTTTCCAAAGCAGAGTTGAACTAGATATGGCCCGTGAGTGTAGGAAGCACAGTACTTTTGTTCTGAGCAAGCTCACTGTTCGGACCCCCTAGGAAACACAGTAGAGTAGAAGAGTGCTCTTTTCTCAAAAGCAGAGTGTGTTTCTTGTAAGGCGAGCTAGCATTTGTTTCCCATTCATAAATGGAGTTGAATCACATACAGTTTCTGGTTCTACGAGCAAGAGATGTTTTCTGGTAAGAAAAGTCTCTATTGCGCTCCCATTGCCATACACATTGCAAATAGCACTCGCATCTGTTCCCAGCAATTACAGTGTATTGGACTGAAGCGGAGATACTGTTCTTGACAGTTTCCTAAGCAGAGTTGAACTAGATATGGCCGTGTGTGTAGGAAGCACAGTTCATTTGTTCTGAGCAAGCTCACTCCTCTGGCCCTATAGGAAACACAGTAGAGTAGAAGAGTGCTCTTTTCTCAATAGCAGAGGGTGTTTCTTGTAAGGCGAGCTAGCGTTTGTTTCCCAGTCCTAAATGGAGTTGAATCACATGCAATTTTTGGTCCCACGAGCAAGAGTTGTTTTCTGGTAATAAAGTCACTACTGCGCTCCCATTGCCATACACAGTGCAAATAGCACTCGCATCTGTTCCCAGCAAGTACAGTGCATTGGACTGAAGCAGAGCTGCTGTTCTTGTCAGTTTCCTAAGCAGAGTTGAACTAGATATGTCCCGTGTGTGTAGGAATCACAGTTCTTTTGTTCTGAGCAAGCTCACTATTCGAACCCCATAGGAAACACAGTAGAGTAGAAGAGTGCTCTTTTCTCAAAATCAGAGAGTCTTTCTTGTAAGGCGAGCTAGTGTTTGTTTCCCAGTCAGAAATGGAGTTGAATCCCATCCAGTTTCTTGTCCTATGAGTAAGAGTTGTTTTCTGATAAGAAAAGTCACTATTGTGCTCCTATTCCAATACACAGTGCAAATAGCACTCGCGTCTTTTCCCAGCTAGTACAGTGTATTGGACTGAAGAGGAGCTACTGCTCTTGTCAGTTTCCTAAGCAGAGTTGAACTAGATATGGCCCGTGAGTGTAGGAAGCACAGTTCTTTTGTTCTGAGCAAGCTCACTGTTCAGACCCCATAGGAAACACAATAGAGTAGAAGAGTGCTCTTTTCTCAAAAGCAAAGTGTGTTTATTGTAAGGCTAGCTAGCGTTTGTTTCCCAGTCCTAAATGGAGTTGAATCACATCCAGTTTTTGGTCCTACGAGCAAGAGTTGTTTTCTGGTAAGGAAAGACACTATTGCGCTCCCAGTGCCATACACAGTGCAAATAGCACTCCCGTCTGTTCCCAGCAATTTCAGTGTATTGGACTGAAGCGGAGCTACTGTTCTTGTCAGTTTCCAAAGCAGAGTTGAACTAGATATGGCCCGTGTGTGTAGGAAGCACAGTTCTTTTGTTATGAGCAAGCTCAATGTTCGGGACCCATAGGAAACACAGTAGAGTAGAAGACTGCTCTTTTCTCAAAAGCAGAGTGTGCTTCTTGTAAGGCGAGCTAGTGTTTGTTTCCCAGTCAGAAATGGAGTTGAATCCCATGCAGTTTCTGGTCCTACGAGCAAGAGGTGTTTTATGGTAAGGAAAGTCACTATTGCGCTCCCATTTCCATACACAGTGCAAATAGCACTCGCGTCTGTTCTTAGCAAGTACAGTGTATTGGACTGAAGTGGAGCTACTCTTCTTGTCAGTTTCCTAAGCAGAGTTGAACTAGATATGGCCCGTGTGTGTAGGAAGCACAGTTCTTTTGTTCTGAGCAAGCTCACTGGTCAGACCCCCTGGGTAACACAGTAGAGTAGAAGAGTGCTCTTTTCTCAAAAGCAGAGTGTGTTTTTTGTAAGTCGAGCTAGCGTTTGTTTCCCAGTCTTAAGTGGAGTTGAATCCCATGCAGCTTCTGGACCTATGAGCATGAATTGTTTTCTGGTAAGAAGAGTCACTATTGCGCTCCCATTGTCATACACAGGGCAATTAGCACTGGCGTCTGTACCCAGCATGTACAGTGTATTGGACTTAAGAGGATCTACTGTTCTTGTCAGTTTCCTAAGCAGAATTGTACTAGATATGGCCCTGTGTGTAGGAAGCACAGATCTTTTGTTCTGAGCAAGCTCACTGTTCTGGCCCTATAGGAAACAAAGTAGAGTAGAAGAGTGATGTTTTCGAAAAAGCAGAGTGTCTTTCTTGTAAGACGAGCTAGCGTTTGTTTCCCAGTCCTAAATGGAGTTGAATCACATACAGTTTCAGGTCCTACGAGCAAGAGTTGTTTTCTGGTAAGGAAAGTCACTATTGCGCTCCCATTGCCATACACAGTGCAAATAGCACTCGCATCTGTTTCCAGCAAGTACAGTGTATTGGACTGAAGAGGAGCTACTGCTCTGGTCGGTTTCCAAAGCAGAGTTGAACTAGATATGGCCCGTTTGTGTAGGAAGCACAGTTCTTTTGTTCTGAGCAAGCTCACTGTTCGGACCCCATAAGAAACACAGTAGAGTAGAAGAGTGCTCTTTTCTCAAAAGCAGAGTGTGTTTCTTGTAAGGCGAGCTAGCATTTGTTTCCCATTCATAAATGGAGTTGAATCACATGCAGTTTCTGGTCCTACGAGCAAGAGATGTTTTCTGGTAAAAAAAAGTCACTATTGTGCTCCCATTGCCATACACAGTGCAAAAAGCACTCGCATTGGTTCCCAGCAAGTACAGTGTATTGGACTGAAGCGGAGCTATTGTTCTTGTCAGTTTCCTAAGCAGAGTTGAACTAGATATGGCCCGTGTGTGTAGGAAGCACAGTTCTTTTGTTCTGAGCAAGCTCACTGTTCGGACCCCATAGAATACACAATCGAGTAGAAGAGTGCTCTTTTCTCAAAAGCAGAGTGTGTTTCTTGTTAGGCGAGCTAGCGTTTGTTTCCCAGTCCTAAATGGAGTTGAATCACATGCAGATTCTTGTCCTACGAGCAAGAGTTGTTTTCTGGTAAGAAGAGTCACTATTGTGCTCCCATTGTCATACACAGGGCAAGTAGCACTGGCGTCTGTTCCAAGCATGTACAGTGTATTGGACTGAACAGGAGCTACTGTTCTTTTCAGTTTCCTAAGCAGAATTGAACTAGATATGGCAGTATTTGTTCAATGTTCTGGCCCTGTAGGAAACACAGTAGAGTAGAAGAGTGCTCTTTTCTCAAAAGCAGAGTGTGTTTCTTGTAAGGCGAGCTAGCGTTTGTTTCCCAGTCCTAAATGGAGTTGAATCACATGCAGTTTTTGGTCCTACGAGCAAGAGTTGTTTTCTGGTAATAAGAGTCACTATTGCGCTCCCATTGCCATACACAGTGCAAATAGCACTCGCATCTATTCCTGGCAAGTGCAGTGTATTGGACTGAAGAGGGACTACTCTTCTTGTCAGTTTCCTAAGCAGAGTTGAACTAGATATGGCCCGTGTGTGTAGGAAGCACAGTTCTTTTGTTCTGAGCAAGCTCACTGTTCGGACACCATAGGAAAAACAGTAGAGTAGAAGAGTGCTCTTTTCTCAAAAGCAGAGTGTATTTCTTGTAAGGCGAGCTAGCGTTTGTTTCCCAATCCTAAATGGAGATGAATCACATGCAGTTTCTGGTCCTACGAGCAAGAGTTGTTTTCTGGTAAGGAAAGTCACTATTGCGCTCCCATTGCCATACACAGCGCAAATAGCACTCGGGTCTGTTCACAGCAAGTACAGTGTATTGGACTGAAGAGGAGCTACTGTTCTTGTTAGTTTCCAAAGCAGAGTTGAACTAGATATGGCCCGTGAGTGTAGGAAGCACAGTTCTTTTTTTCTGAGCAAGCTCACTCTTCGGACCCCCTAGGAAACACAGTAGAGTAGAAGAGTGCTCTTTTCTCAAAAGCAGAGTGTGTTTCTTGTAAGGCGAGCTAGCATTTGTTTCCCATTCATAAATGGAGTTGAATCACATGCAGTTTCTGGTTCTACGAGCAAGAGATGTTTTCTGGTAAGAAAAGTCTCTATTGCGCTCCCATTGCCATACACATTGCAAATAGCACTCGCATCTGTTCCCAGCAATTACAGTGTATTGGACTGAAGCGGAGATACTGTTCTTGACAGTTTCCTAAGCAGAGTTGAACTAGATATGGCCGTGTGTGTAGGAACCACAGTTCTTTTGTTCTGAGCAAGCTCACTCCTCTGGCCCTATAGGAAACACAGTAGAGTAGAAGAGTGCTCTTTTCTCAAAAGCAGAGGGTGTTTCTTGTAAGGCGAGCTAGCGTTTGTTTCCCTGTCCTAAATGGAGTTGAATCACATGCAATTTTTGGTCCCACGAGCAAGAGTTGTTTTCTGGTAATAAAGTCACTACTGCGCTCCCATTGCCATACACAGTGCAAATAGCACTCGCATCTGTTCCCAGCAAGTACAGTGCATTGGACTGAAGCAGAGCTGCTGTTCTTGTCAGTTTCCTAAGCAGAATTGAACTAGATATGGCTCCTGTGTGTAGAAAGCACAGTTCTTTTGTTCTGAGGAAGCTCACTGTTCGGACACCATAGGAAACACAGTAGAGTAGAAGAGTGCTCTTTTCTCAAAAGCAGAGTGTGTTTTTTGTAAGGCGAGCTAGTGTTTGTTTCCCAGGCACAAATGGAGTTGAATCCCATGCAATTTCTGGTCCTACGAGCAAGAGTTGTTTTCTGGTAAGAAGAGTCACTATTGCGCTTTCATTGTCATACACAGGGCAAATAGCACTGGCGTCTGTTCCCAGCATGTACAGTGTATTGGACTGAACAGGAGCTACTGTTCTTTTCAGTTTCCTAAGCAGAATTGAACTAGATATGGCCCTATGTGAAGGAAGCACAGCTCTTTTGTTCTGAGCAAGCTCACTGTTCTGGCCCTATAGAAAACACAGTAGAGTAGAAGAATGCTCTTTTCTCAAAAGCAGAGTGTGTTTCTTTTAATGCAAGCTATCGTTTGTTTCCGAGTCCTAAATGGAGTTGAATCACATCTAGTTTTCTGGTCCTACGAGGAAGAGTTGTTTTCTGGTAAGGAAAGTCACTATTGCACTCCCATTCCCATACACAGTGCAAGTAGCACTCCCGTCTGTTCCCAGCAACTACAGTGTATTGGACTGAAGAGGACCAGCTGTTCTTGTCAGTTTCCTAAGCAGAGTTGAACTAGATATGGCACCTGTGTGTAGGAAGCACAGTTCTTTTGTTCTGAGCAAGCTCACTGTTCGGACCCCAAAGGAAACACAGTAGAGTAGAAGAGTGCTCTTTTCTCAAAAGCAGAGTGTGTTTCTTGTAAGGCGAGCTAGCATTTGTTTCCCAGTCCTAAACGGAGTTGAATCACATACAGTTTTTTGTCCTATGAGCAAGAGTTGTTTTCTGGTAAAGAAAGTCACTATTGTGCTCCCATTTCCATACTCAGTGCAAATAGCACTCGCGTCTGTTCCCAGCAAGTACAGTGTATTGGACTGAAGAGGATCTACTGTTCTTGTCAGGTTCCTAAGCAGAACTGAACTAGATATGGCCATGTGTGTAGGAAGCACAGTTCTTTTGTTCTGAGCAAGCTCACTGTTCGGACCCCATAGGAAACACAAGAGTAGAAGAGTGCTCTTTTCTCAAAAGCAGAGTGTGTTTCTTGTAAGGCGAGCTAGCGTTTGTTTCCCAGTCAGAAATGGAGTTGAATCCCATGCAGTTTCTTGTCCTATGAGTAAGAGTTGTTTTCTGATAAGAAGAGTCACTATTGTGCTCCTATTGCCATACACATTGCAAATAGCACTGGCAACTGTTCCCAGCTAGTACAGTGTATTGGACTGAAGAGGAGCTACCGTTCTTGTCAGTTTCCTAAGCAGAGTTGAACTAGATATGGCCCGTGTGTGTAGGACGCCCAGTTCTTTTGTTCTGAGCAAGCTCACTGTTCGGACCCGTAGGATAAACAGTCGAGTAGAAGAGTGCTCTTTTCTCAAAGGCAGAGTGTGTTTTTTGTTAGTCGAGCTAGCATTTGTTTCCCAGTCCTAAATGGAGTTGAATCACATGCAGTTTCTTGTCCTACGAGCAAGAGTTGTTTTCTGGTAAGAAGAGTCACTGTTGTGCTCCCATTGTCATACACAGGGCAAATAGCACTGGCGTCTGTTCCCAGCATGTACCGTGTATTGGACTGAACAGGAGCTACTGTTCTTTTCAGTTTTCTAAGCAGAATTGAAATAGATATGGCAGTATTTGTATGAAGCACAGTTCTTTTGTTCTGAGCAAGCTCACTGTTCTGGCCCTATAGGAAACGCAATAGAGTAGAAGAGTGCTCTTTTATCAAAATCAGAGAGTCTTTCTAGTAAGGCGAGCTAGTGTTTGTTTCCCAGTCAGAAATGGAGTTGAATCCCATGCAGTTTCTTGTCCTATGAGTAAGAGGTGTTTTGTGATAAGAAGAGTCACTATTGTGCTCCTATTGCCATACACAGGGCAAATAGCACTCGCGTCTGTTCCCAGCTAGTACAGTGTATTGGACTGAAGAGGATCTACCGTTCTTGTCAGTTTCCTAAGCAGAGTTGAACTAGATATGGCCCGCGTGTGTAGGAAGCACAGTTCTTTTGTTCTGAGCAAGCTCACTGTTCGGAACGCATAGGAAACACAGTAGAGTAGAAGACTGCTCTTTTCTCAAAAGCAGAGTGTGTTTCTTGTAAGGCAAGCTAGCGTTTGTTTCCCAGTCCTAAATGGAGTTGAATTACTTCAAGTTTTTGGTCCCACGAGCAAGAGTTGTTTTCTGGTAATAAAGTCACTATTGCGCTCCCATTGCCATAGACAGTGCAAATAGCACTCGCTTCTGTTCCCAGCAAGTACAGTGTATTGGACTGAAGCGGAGCTACTGTTCTTGTCAGTTTCCTAAGCAGAGTTGAACTAGATATGGCCCGTGTGTGTAGGAAGCACAGTTCTTTTGTTCTGAGAAAGCTCACTGTTCTGGCCCTATAGGAAACACAGTAGAGTAGAAGAGTGCTCTTTTCTCAAAAGCAGAGTGTGTTTCTTGTAAGGCGAGCTAGTGTTTGTTTCCCAGTCAGAAATGGAGTTGAATCCCATGCATTTTCTGGTCCTACGAGCAAGAGGTGTTTTATGGTAAGGAAAGTCACTATTGCGCTCCCATTTCCGTACACAGTGCAAATAGCACTCGCGTCTGTTCCCAGCAAGTACAGTGTATTGGACTGAAGCGGAGCTACTGTTCTTGTCAGTTTCCTAAGCAGAGATGAACTAGATAAGGCCCGTGTGTGTAGGAAGCACAGTACTTTTGTTCTGAGCAAGCTCACTGTTCAGAACCCCTAGAAAACGCAGTAGATTAGAAGAGTGCTCTTTTCTCAAAAGCAGAATGTGTTTTTTGTAAGGCGAGATAGAGTTTGTTTCCCAGTCTTAATGGAGTTGAATCACATGCAGTTTCTTGTCCTACGACCAAGAGTTGTTTTCTGGTAAGGAAAGTCACTATTGCGCTCCCATTTACATACACAGTGCAAATAGCACTCGCGTCAGTTCCCAGCAAGTACAGTGTATTGGACTGAAGCGTAGCTACTGTTCTTGTCAGTTTCCTAAGCAGAGTTGAACTAGATATGGCCCCTGTGTGTAGGAAGCACAGTTCTTTTGTTCTGAGCAAGCTCACTATTCGGACCCCATAGGAAACACAGTAAAGTAGAAGAGTGCTCCTTTCTCAAAATCAGAGTGTCTTTCTTGTAAGGCGAGCTAGTGTTTGTTTCCCAGTCAGAAATGGAGTTGAATACCATGCAGTTTCTGGTCCTATGAGCAAGAGTTGTTTTCTGATAAGAAGGGTCACTATTGTGCTCCTATTGCCATACACAGTGCAAATAGCACTCGCCTCTCTTCCCAGGAAGTACAGTGTATTGGACTGAAGCGGAGCTACTGTTCTTGTCAGTTTCCTAAGCAGAGTTGAACTACATATGGTCCTTGTGTGTAGGAAGCACAGTTCTTTTGTTCTGAGCAAGCTCACTGTTTGGACCACATAGGAAACACAGTAGTGTAGACGAGTGCTCTTTTCTCAAAAGCAGAGTGTGTTTCTTGTAAGGCGAGCTAGCATTTGTTTCCCATCCTAAATGGAGCTGAATCACATGCAGTTTCTGGTCCTACGAGTAAGAGTTGTTTTCTGGTAAGGAAAGTCACTATTGTGCTCCCATTGCAATACACAGTGCAAATAGCACTCGCGTCTGTTCCCAGCAAGTACAGTGTATTGGACTGAAGAGGAGCTACTGTTCTTGTCAGTTTCCTAAGCAGAGTTGAACTAGATATGTCCCGTGTGTGTAGGAAGCACAGTTCTTTTGTTCTGAGTAAGCTCAATGTTCGGACCCCATAGGAAACACAGTAGAGTAGAAGACTGCTCTTTTCTGAAAAGCAGAGTGTGTTTCTTGTAAGGCGAGCTAGCGTTTGTTTCCCAGTCCTAAATGGAGTTGAATCACATGCAGTTTTTGTTCCTACAAGCAAGAGTTGTTTTCTGGTAATAAAGTCACTGTTGCGCTCCCATTGCCATACACAGTGTAAATAGCACTTGCATCTATTCCCAGCAAGTACAGTGTATTGGACTGAAGCGGAGCTACTGTTCTTGTCAGTTTCCTAAGCAGAGTTGAACTAATTATGGCCCCTGTGTGTAGGAAGCACAGTTCTTTTGTTCTGAGCAAGCTCACTGTTCGGACCCCATAGGATACACAGTCGAGTAGAAGAGTGCTCTTTTCTCAAAAGCAGAGTGTGTTTCTTGTTAGGCGAGCTAGCGTTTGTTCCCCAGTCCTAAATGGAGTTGAATCACATGCAGTTTCTTGTCGTACGAGCAAGAGTTGTTTTCTCGTAATAAGAGTCACTATTGCGCTCCCATTGTCATACACAGGGCAAATAGCACTGGCGTCTGTTCCCAGCATGTTCAGTGTATTGGACTGAACAGGAGCTACTGTTCTTTTCAGTTTCCTAAGCAGAATTGAACTATATATGGCAGTATTTGTATGAAGCACAGTTCTTTGTTCATAGCAAGCTCACTGTTCTGTCCCTATAGGAAACACAGTAGAGTAGAAGAGTAAGAGTGCTCTTTTCTCAAAAGCAGAGTGTGTTTCTTGTAAGGCGAGCTAGCATTTGTTTCCCAGTCCTAAACGGAGTTGAATCACATGCAGTTTTTGGTCCTACGAGCAAGAGTTGTTTTCTGGTAAGGAAAGTCACTATTGCGCTCCAATTTCCATACTCAGTGCAAATAGCACTCGAGTCTGTTCCCAGCATGTTCAGTGTATTGGACTGAAGCGGAGCTACTGTTCTTGTCAGTTTCCTAAGCCGAGTTGAACTAGATATGGCCCATGTGTGTAGGAAGCACAGTTCGTTTGTTCTAAGCAAACTCACTGTTCTGGCCATATAGGAAACACAGTAGAGTAGAAGAGTGCTCTTTTCTCAAAAGCAGAGTGTGTTTCTTGTAAGGTTAGCTAGCGTTTTTTTTCCAGTCCTAAATGGAGTTGAATCACATGCAGTTTTTGGTCCTACGAGCAAGAGTTGTTTTCTGGTAAGGAAAGTCACTATTGCGCTCCCATTTCCATACACAGTGCAAATAGCACTCGCGTCTGTTCCCAGGAATTACAGTGTATTGGACTGAAGCGGAGCTACTGTTCTTGTCAGTTTCCTAAGCAGAGTTGAACTAGATATGGCCCGTGTGTGTAGGAAGCACAGTTCTTTTGTTCTGAGCAAGCTCACTGTTCGGACCCCATAGGAAACACAGTAGAGTAGAAGAGTGCTCTTTTCTCAAAAGCAGAGTGTGTTTCTTGTAAGGCGAGCTAGCGTTTGTTTCCCAGTCCTAAATGGAGTTGAATCACATCCAGTTTTTGGTCCTACAAGCAAGAGTTGTTTTCTGGTAATAAAGTCACTGTTGCGCTCCAATTGCCATACACAGTGTAAATAGCACTCGCATCTGTTCCCAGCAAGTACAGTGTATTGGACTGAAGCGGAGCTACTGTTCTTGTCAGTTTCCTAAGCAGAGTTGAACTAGATATGGCCCGTGTGTGTAGGAAGCCCAGTTCTTTTGTTCTGAGCAAGCTCACTGTTCGGACCCCATAAGATACACAGTCGAGTAGAAGAGTGCTCTTTTCTCCAAATCAGAGTGTCTTTCTTGTAAGGCGAGCTAGTGTTTGTTTCCCAGTCAGAAATGGAGTTGAATCACATGCAGATTCTTGTCCTAGGAGCAAGAGTTGTTTTCTGGTTATAAGAGTCACTATTGTGCTCCCATTGTCATACAAACGGCAAATAGCACTGGCGTCTGTTCCCAGCATGTACAGTGTATTGGACTGAAAAGGAGCTACTGTTCTTTTCAGTTTCCTAAGCAGAATTGAACTATATATGGCAGTATTTGTATGAAGCACAGTTCTTTTGTTCTGAGCAAGCTCACTGTTCTGGCCCTATAGGAAACACAGTAGAGTAGAAGAGTGCTCTTTTCTCAAAAGCAGAGTGTGTTTTTTGTAAGGCGAGCTAGCATTTGTTTCCCAGTCCTAAATGGAGTTGAATCACATGCAGTTTTTGGTCCTACGACCAAGAGTTTTTTTCAAGTAAGGAAAGTCACTATTGCGCTCCTATTGTCATACACAGGGCAAATAGCTCTGGCATCGGTTCACAGCATGTACAGTGTATTGGACTGAACAGGAGCTACTGTTCTTTTCAGTTTCCTAAGCAGAATTGAACTAGATATGGCAGTATTTGTAGAAAGCACAGTTCTTTTGTTCTGAGCAAGCTCACTCTTCTGGCCCTATAGGAAACACAGTAGAGTAGAAGAGTGCTCTTTTCTCAAAAGCAGAGTGTGTTTCTTGTAAGGCGAGCTACTGTTTGTTTCCCAGTCCTAAATGAGTTGAATCACATGCAGTTTTTGGTCCTACGAGCATTAGTTTTTTCTGGTAATAAAGTCACTATTGCGCTCCCATTGCCATACACAGTGCAAATAGCACTCGCATCTGTTCCCAGCAAGTACAGTGTATTGGACTGAAGCGGAGCTACTGTTCTTGTCAGTTTCCTAAGCAGAGTTGAACTAGATATGGCCCGTGTGTGCAGGAAGCACAGTTCTTTTGTTCTGAGCAAGCTCACTGTTCGGACCCAAAAGGAAACACAGTAGAGTAGAAGAGTGCTCTTTTCTCAAAAGCAGAGTGTGTTTTTTGTAAGGC
Source organism: Peromyscus eremicus (assembly GCF_949786415.1). Lineage (NCBI taxonomy): Eukaryota > Metazoa > Chordata > Mammalia > Rodentia > Cricetidae > Peromyscus > Peromyscus eremicus. The sequence goes on along the minus strand of NW_026735242.1, from coordinate 70,963 downwards.
GAGGTAGCATTTGTTTCCCAGTCCTAAACGGAGCTGAATCACATACAGTTTTTGGTCCTACGAGCAAGAGTTGTTTTCTGGTAAAGAATGCCACTATTGTGCTCCCATTTCCATACACAGTGCAAATAGCACTCGCGTCTGTTCCCAGCAAGTACAGTGTATTGGACTGAAGCGGAGCTACTGTTCTTGTCAGTTTCCTAAGCAGAGTTGAACTAGATATGGCCCATGTGGGTAGGAAGCACAGTTCTTTTGTTCTGAGCAAACTCACTGTTCTGGCCCTATAGGAAACACACTAGAGTAGAAGAGTGCTCTTTTCTCAAAAGCAGAGTGTGTTTCTTGTAAGGCGAGCTAGCGTTTGTTTCCCAGTCAGAAATGGAGTTGAATCCCATGCAGTTTCTTGTCCTATGAGTAAGAGTTGTTTTCTGATAAGAAGAGTCACTATTGTGCTCCTATTGCCATACACATTGCAAATAGCACTCACGTCTGTTCCCAGCTAGTACAGTGTATTGGACTGAAGAGGAGCTACCGTTCTTGTCAGTTTCCTAAGCAGAGTTGAACTAGATATGGCCCGTGTGTGTAGGAAGCCCAGTTCTTTTGTTCTGAGCAAGCTCACTGTTTGGACCCCATAGGATACACAGTCGACTAGAAGAGTGCTCTTTTCTCAAAAGCAGAGTGTGTTTCTTGTTAGGCGAGCTAGCGTTTGTTTCCCAGTCCTAAATGGAGTTGAATCACATGCAGATTCTTGTCCTACGAGAAAGAGTTGTTTTCTGGTAAGAAGAGTCACTATTGCGCTCCCATTGTCATACACAGGGCAAAGAGCACTGGCGTCTGTTCCCAGCATGTACAGTGTATTGGACTGAACAGGAGCTTCTGTTCTTTTCAGTTTCCTAAGCAGAATTGAACTACATATGGCAGTATTTGTAGGAAGCCCAGTTCTTTTGTTCTGAGCAAGCTCACTCTTCTGGCCCTATAAGAAACACAGTACAGTAGAAGAGTGCTCTTTTCTCAAAAGCAGAGTGTGTTTCTTGTAAGGCGAACTAGCGTTTGTTTCCCAGTCCTAAATGGAGTTGAATCACATGCAGTTTTTGGTCCTATGAGCAAGAGTTGTTTTCTGGTAAGGAGAGTCACTATTGCGCTCCCATTTCCATACACAGTGCAAATAGCACTCGTGTCTGTTCCCAGGAATTACAGTGTATTGGACTGAAGCGGAGCTACTGTTCTTGTCAGTTTCCTAAGCAGAGTTGAACTAGATATGGCCCCTGTGTGTAGGAAGCACAGTTCTTTTGTTCTGAGCAAGCTCACTATTTGGACCCCATAGGAAACACAGTAGAGTAGAAGAGTGCTCTTTTATCAAAATCAGAGAGTCTTTCTAGTAAGGCGAGCTAGTGTTTGTTTCCCAGTCAGAAATGGAGTTGAATCCCATGCAGTTTCATGTCCTATGAGTAAGAGTTGTTTTTTGATAAGAAGAGTCACTATTGTGCTCCTATTGCCATACACAGGGCAAATAGCACTCACGTCTGTTCCCAGCTAGTACAGTGTATTGGACTGAAGAGGATCTACCGTTCTTGTCAGTTTCCTAAGCAGAGTTGAACTAGATATGGCCCGCGTGCGTAGGAAGCACAGTTCTTTTGTTCTGAGCAAGCTCACTGTTCGGACCCCATAGGAAACACAGTAGAGTAGAAGACTGCTCTTTTCTCAAAAGCAGAGTGTGTTTCTTGTAAGGCGAGCTAGTGTTTGTTTCCCAGTTAGAAATGGAGTTGAATCACATGCAGTTTCTGGTCCTACGAGCAAGAGTTGTTTTCTGGTAAAGAAATTCACTATTGCTCTCCCATTTCCATACAGAGTGCAAATAGCACTCGCGTCTGTTCCCAGCAAGTACAGTGTATTGGACTGAAGCGTAGCTACTGTTCTTTTCAGTTTCCTAAGCAGAGTTGAACTAGATATAGCCCCTGTGTGTAGGAAGCACAGTTCTTTTGTTCTGAGCAATCTCACTGTTCGGACCCCATAGGAAACACAGTAGAGTAGAAGAGTGCACTTTTCTCAAAATCAGAGTGTGTTTCTTGTAAGGCGAGCTAGTGTTTGTTTCCCAGTCAGAAATGGAGTTGAATCCCATGCGTTTTCTGGTCCTACGAGCAAGAGGTGTTTTATGGTAATGAAAGTCACTATTGCGCTCCCATTTCCATACACAGTGCAAATAGCACTCGCGTCTGTTCCCAGCAATTACAGTGTATTGGACTGAAGCGGAGCTACTGTTCTTGTCAGTTTCCTAAGCAGAGATGAACTAGATAAGGCCCGTGTGTGTAGGAAGCACAGTACTTTTGTTCTGAGCAAGCTCACTGTTCAGACCCCCTAGAAAACGCAGTAGAGTAGAAGAGTGCTCTTTTCTCAAAAGCAGAGTGTGTTTTTTGTAAGGCGAGATAGAGTTTGTTTCCCAGTCTTAATGGAGTTGAATCACATGCAGTTTCTTGTCCTACGACCAAGAGTTGTTTTCTATTAAGGAAAGTCACTATTGCGCTTCCATTTACATACACAGTGCAAATAGCACTCGCGTCAGTTCCCAGCAAGTACAGTGTATTGGACTGAAGCGTAGCTACTGTTCTTGTCAGTTTCCTAAGCAGAGTTGAACTAGATATGGCCCCTGTGTGTAGGAAGCACAGTTCTTTTGTTCTGAGCAAGCTCACTATTCGGACCCCATAGGAAACACAGTAAAGTAGAAGAGTGCTCTTTTCTCAAAATCAGAGTGTCTTTCTTGTAAGGCGAGCTAGTGTTTGTTTCCCAGTCAGAAATGGAGTTGAATCCCATGCAGTTTCTGGTCCTATGAGCAAGAGTTGTTTTCTGATAAGAAGGGTCACTATTGTGCTCCTATTGCCATACACAGTGCAAATAGCACTCGCCTCTCTTCCCAGGAAGTACAGTGTATTGGACTGAAGCGGAGCTACTGTTCTTGTCAGTTTCCTAAGGAGAGTTGAACTACATATGGTCCGTGTGTGTAGGAAGCACAGTTCTTTTGTTCTGAGCAAGCTCACTGTTGGGACCCCATAGGAAACACAGTAGTGTAGACGAGTGCTCTTTTCTCAAAAGCAGAGCGTGTTTCTTGTAAGGCAAGCTAGCATTTGTTTCCCGTCCTAAATGGAGCTGAATCACATGCAGTTTCTGGTCCTACGAGCAAGAGTTGTTTTCTGTTAAGGAAAGTCACTATTACGCTCCCATTGCCATACACAGTGCAAATAGCACGCGCGTCTATTCCCAGCAAGTACAGTGTATTGGACTGAAGAGGAGCTACTGTTCTTGTCAGTTTCCTAAGCAGAGTTGAACTAGATATGGCCCGTGTGTGTAGGAAGCACAGTTCTTTTTTTCTGAGTAAGCTCAATGTTCGGACCCCATAGGAAACACAGTAGAGTAGAAGACTGCTCTTTTCTGAAAAGCAGAGTGTGTTTCTTGTAAGGCGAGCTAGCGTTTGTTTCCCAGTCCTAAATGGAGTTGAATCACATGCAGTTTTTGTTCCTACGAGCAAGAGTTGTTCTCTGGTGATAAAGTCACTGTTGCGCTCCCATTGCCATACAAAGTGTAAATAGCACTCGCATCTGTTCCCAGCAAGTACAGTGTATTGGACTGAAGCGGAGCTACTGTTCTTGTCAGTTTCCTAAGCAGATTTGAACTAATTATGGCCCCTGTGTGTAGGAAGCACAGTTCTTCTGTTCTGAGCAAGCTCACTGTTCGGACCCCATAGGAGAAAAACAGTCGAGTAGAAGAGTGCTCTTTTCTCAAAAGCAGAGTGTGTTTCTTGTTAGGCGAGCTAGCATTTGTTCCCCAGTCCTAAATGGAGTTGAATCACATGCAGTTTCTTGTCCTACGAGCAAGAGTTGTTCTCTGGTAATAAGAGTCACTATTGCGCTCCCATTGTCATACACAGGGCAAATAGCACTGGCGTCTGTTCCCAGCATGTACAGTGTATTGGACTGAACAGGAGCTACTGTTCTTTTCAGTTTTCTAAGCAGAATTGAACTATATATGGCAGTATTTGTATGAAGCACAGTTCTTTTGTTCAGAGCAAGCTCACTGTTCTGTCCCTAAAGGAAACACAGTAGAGTAGAAGAGTGCTCTTTTCTCAAAATCAGAGTGTGTTTCTTGTAAGGCGAGCTAGCATTTGTTTCCCAGTCCTAAACGGAGTTGAATCACATGCAGTTTTTGGTCCTACGAGCAAGAGTTGTTTTCTGGTAAGGAAAGTCACTATTGCGCTCCCATTTCCATACACAGTGCAAATAGCACTCGAGTCTGTTCCCCGCAAGTACAGTGTATTGGACTGAAGCGGAGCTACTGTTCTTGTCAGTTTCCTAAGCCGAGTTGAACTAGATACGGTCCATGTGTGTAGGAAGCACAGTTCTTTTGTTCTGAGCAAATTCACTGTTCTGGCCCAATAGGAAACACACTAGAGTAGAAGAGTGCTCTTTTCTCAAAAGCAGAGTGTGTTTCTTGTAATGCGAGCTGGCATTTGTTTCCCAGTCCTAAATGGAGTTGAATCACATGCAGTTTTTGGTCCTCCGACCAAGAGTTGTTTTCTGGTAAGGAAAGTCACTATTGCGCTCCCATTTCCATACACAGTGCAAATAGCACTCGCGTCTGTTCCCAGGAATTACAGTTTATTGGACTGAAGTGGAGCTACTGTTCTTGTCAGTTTCCTAAGCAGAGTTGAACTAGATATGGCCCGTGTGTGTAGGAAGCACAGTTCTTTTGTTCTGAGCAAGCTCACTGTTCGGACCCCATAGGAAACACAGTAGAGTAGAAGAGTGCTCTTTTCTCAAAAGCAGAGTGTGTTTCTTGTAAGGCGAGCTAGCGTTTGTTTCCCAGTCCTAAATGGAGTTGAATCACATGCAGTTTTTGGTCCTACAAGCAAGAGTTGTTTTCTGGTAATAAAGTCACTGGTGTGCTCCCATTGCCATACACAGTGTAAATAGCACTCGCATCTGTTCCCAGCAAGTACAGTGTATTGGACTGAAGCGGAGCTACTGTTCATGTCAGTTTCCTAAGCAGAGTTGAACTAGATATGGCCCGTGTGTGTAGGAAGCCCAGTTCTTTTGTTCTGAGCAAGCTCACTGTTCGGACCCCATAAGATACACAGTCGAGTAGAAGAGTGCTCTTTTCTCAAAAGCAGAGTGTGTTTCTTGTTAGGGGAGCTAGTGTTTGTTTTCCAGTCCTAAATGGAGTTGAATCACATGCAGATTCTTGTCCTACGAGCAAGAGTTGTTTTCTGGTAAGAAGAGTCACTATTGCGCTCCCATTGTTATACACAGGGCAAATAGCACTGGCGTCTGTTCCCAGCATGTACAGTATATTGGACTGAACAGGAGCTTCTGTTCTTTTCAGTTTCCTAAGCAGAATTGAACTAGATATGGCAGTATTTGTAGGAAGCACAGTTCTTTTATTCTGAGCAAGCTCACTCTTCTGGCCCTATAAGAAACACAGTACAGTAGAAGAGTGCTCTTTTCTCAAAAGCAGAGTGTGTTTCTTGTAAGGCGAGCTAGCGTTTGTTTCCCAGTCCTAAATGGAGTTGAATCACATGCAGTTTTTGGTCCTACTAGCAAGAGTTGTTTTCTGGTAATAAAGTCACTATTGCGCTCCCATTGCAATACACAGTGCAAATAGCACTCGCATCTGTTCCCAGCAAGTACAGTGTATTGGACTGAAGCGGAGCTACTGTTCTTGTCAGTTTCCTAAGCAGAGTTGAACTAGATATGGCCCGTGTGTGTAGGAAGCACAGTTCTTTTGTTCTGAGCAAGCTCACTGTTCGAACTCCATAGGAAACACAGTAGAGTAGAAGAGTGCTCTTTTCTCAAAATCAGAGAGTCTTTCTTGTAAGGCGAGCTAGTGTTTGTTTCCCAGTCAGAAATGGAGTTGAATCCCATGCAGTTTCTTGTCCTATGAGCAAGAGTTGTTTTCTGGTAATAAAGTCACTATTATGCTCCCATTGCCATACACAGTGCAAATAGCACTGGCTTCTGTTCCCAGCAAGTACAGTGTATTGGACTGAAGCGGAGCTACTGTTCTTGTCAGTTTCCTAAGCAGAGTTGAACTAGATATGGCCTGTGTATGTAGGAAGCACAGTTCTTTTGTTCTGAGCAAGCTCACTGTTCGGACACCATAGGAAACACAGTAGAGTAGAAGAGTGCTCTTTTCTCAAAAGCAGAGTGTGTTTCTTGTAAGGCGAGCTAGTTTTTGTTTCCCAGTTAGAAATGGAGTTGAATCCCATGCAGTTTCTGGTCCTATGAGCAAGAGTTGTTTTCTGGTAAAGAAACTCACTATTGCGCTCCCATTTCCATACACAATGCAAATAGCACTCGCGTCTGTTCCCAGCAAGTACAGTGTATTGGACTGAAGCGTCGCTACTGTTCTTGTCAGTTTCCTAAGCAGAGTTGAACTAGATATGGCCCCTGTGTGTAGGAAGCACAGTTCTTTTGTTCTGAGCAAGCTCACTGTTCGGACCCCATAGGAAACACAGTAGAGTAGAAGAGTGCTCTTTTCTCAAAATCAGAGTGTCTTTCTTGTAAGGCGAGCTAGTGTTTGTTTCCCAGTCAGAAATGGAGTTGAATCCCATGCAGTTTCTGGTCCTATGAGGAAGAGTTGTTTTCTGATAAGAAGAGACACTATTGTGCTCCTATTGCCATACACAGGGCAAATAGCTCTGGCGTCTGTTCCCAGCAAGTACAGTGTATTGGACTGAAGCAGAGCTACTGTTCTTGTCAGTTTCCAAAGCAGAGTTTAACTACATATGGTCCGTGTGTGTAGGAAGCACAGTTCTTTTGTTCTGAGCAACCTCACTGTTCGGACCCCATAGGAAAATCAGTAGTGTAGACGAGTGCTCTTTTCTCAAAAGCATAGTGTGTTTCTTGTAAGGCGAGCTAGCATTTGATTCCCGTCCTAAATGGAGCTGATTCTCATGCAGTTTCTGGTCCTACGAGCAAGAGTTGTTTTCTGATAAGGAAAGTCACTATTGTGCTCCCATGGCCATACACAGGGCAAATAGCACTCGCGTCTGTTCCCAGCAAGTACAGTGTATTGGACTGAAGAGGAGCTACTGTTCTTGTCAGTTTCCTAAGCAGAGTTGAACTAGATATGGCCCGTGTGTGTAGGAAGCACAGTTCTTTTGTTCTGAGCAAGCTCACTGTTCGGACCCCAAAAGAAACACAGTAGAGTAGAAGAGTGCTCTTTTCTCAAAAGCAGAGTGTGTTTCTTGTAAGGCGAGCTAGCATTTGTTTCCCAGTCCTAAACGGAGTTGAATCACATACAGTTTTTGGTCCTACGAGCAAGAGTTGTTTTCTGGTAAAGAAAGTCACTATTGTGCTCCCATTTCCATACTCAGTGCAAATAGCACTCGCGTCTGTTCCCAGCAAGTACAGTGTATTGGACTGAAGCGGAGCTACTGTTCTTGTCAGTTTCCTAAGCAGAGTTGAACTAGATATGGCCCATGTGTGTAGGAAGAACAGTTCTTTTGTTCTGAGCAAACTCACTGTTCTGGCCCTATAGGAAACACACTAGAGTAGAAGAGTGCTCTTTTCTCAAAAGCAGAGTGTGTTTCTTGTAAGGCGAGCTAGCGTTTGTTTCCCAGTCAGAAATGGAGTTGAATCCCATGCAGTTTCTTGTCCTATGAGTAAGAGTTTTTTTCTGATAAGAAGAGTCACTATTGTGCTCCTATTGCCATACACATTGCAAAAAGCACTCGCGTCTGTTCCCAGCTAGTACAGTGTATTGGACTGAAGAGGAGCTACCGTTCTTGTCAGTTTCCTAAGCAGAGTTGAACTAGATATGGCCCGTGTGTGTAGGAAGCACAGTTCTTTTGTTCTGAGCAAGCTCACTGTTCAGACCCCATAGGAAACACAGTAAAGTAGAAGAGTGCTCTTTCTCAAAAGCAGAGTGTGTTTCTTGTAAGGCGAGCTAGCGTTTGTTTCCCAGTCCTAAATGGAGTTGAATCACATCCAGTTTTTGGTCCTACGAGCAAGAGTTGTTTTCTGGTAAGGAAAGTCACTATTGCGCTCCCAGTACCATACACAGTGCAAATAGCACTCCCGCCTGTTCCCAGCAATTTCAGTGTATTGGACTGAAGCGGAGCTACTGTTCTTGTCAGTTTCCAAAGCAGAGTTGAACTAGATATGGCCCGTGTGTGTAGGAAGCACAGTTCTTTTGTTATGAGCAAGCTCAATGTTCGGGACCCATAGGAAACACAGTAGAGTAGAAGACTGCTCTTTTCTCAAAAGCAGAGTGTGCTTCTTGTAAGGCGAGCTAGTGTTTGTTTCCCAGTCAGAAATGGAGTTGAATCCCATGCAGTTTCTGGTCCTACGAGCAAGAGGTGTTTTATGGTAAGGAAAGTCACTATTGCGCTCCCATTTCCATACATAGTGCAAATAGCACTCGCGTCTGTTCTTAGCAAGTACAGTGTATTGGACTGAAGTGGAGCTACTGTTCTTGTCAGTTTCCTAAGCAGAGATGAACTAGATATGACCCGTGTGTGTAGGAAGCACAGTTCTTTTGTTCTGAGCAAGCTCACTGCTCAGACCCCCTAGGAAACACAGTAGAGTAGAAGAGTGCTCTTTTCTCAAAAGCAGAGTGTGTTTTTTGTAAGGCGAGATAGCGTTGTTTCCCAGTCCTAAATGGAGTTGAATCTCATGCAGTTTTTGGTCAGATGACCAAGAGTTGTTTTCTGGTAAGGAAAGTCACTATTGCGCTCCCATTTCCATACACTGTGCAAATAGCACTCACGTCTGTTCCCAGCAAGTACAGTGTATTGGACTGAAGCGTAGCTACTGTTCTTGTCAGTTTCCTAAGCAGAGTTGAACTAGATATGGCCCGTGTGTGTAGGAAGCACCGTTCTTTTGTTCTGAGCAAGCTCACTGTTCGGACCCCATAGGAAACACAGTAGAGTAGAAGAGTGCTCTTTTCTCAAAAGCAGAGTGTGTTTCTTGTAAGGTGAGCCAGCGTTTGTTTCCCAATCCTAAATGGAGATGAATCACATGCAATTTCTTGTCCTACGAGCAAGAGTTGTTTTCTGGTAAGAAGAGTCACTATTGTGCTCCCATTGTCATACACAGGGCAAATAGCACTGGCGTCTGTTCCCAGCATGTACAGTGTATTGGACTGAACAGGAGCTACTGTTCTTTTCAGTTTCCTAAGCAGAATTGAACTAGATATGGCCGTGTGTGTAGGAAGCACACTTCTTTTGTTCTGAGCAAGCTCACTGTTCTGGCCCTATTGGAAACACAGTAGAGTAGAAGAGTGCTGTTTTCTCAAAAGCAGAGTGTGTTTCTTGTAAGGCGAGCTAGCGTTTGTTTCCCAGTCCTAAATGGAGTTCAATCACATGCAGTTTTTGGTCCCACGAGCAAGAGTTGTTCTCTGGTAAGAAGAGTCACTATTGCGCTCCCATTGTGATACATAGGGCAAATAGCACTGGCATCTGTTCCCAGATTGTACAGTGTATTGGACTGAAGAGGAGCTACTGTTCTTGTCAGCTTCCTAAGCAGAGTTGAACTAGATATGGCCCGTGTGTGTAGGAAGCACAGTTCATTTGTTCTGAGAATGCTCACTGTTCGGACCCCATAAGAAACACAGTAGAGTAGAAGAGTGCTCTTTTCTCAAAAGCAGAGTGTGTTTCTTGTAAGGCGAGCTAGCATTTGTTTCCCATTCATAAATGGAGTTGAATCACATGCAGTTTCTGGTCCTATGAGCAAGAGATGTTTTCTTGTAAGAAAAGTCACTATTGCGCTCCCATTGCCATACACAGTGCAAATAGCACTCGCATCTGTTCCCAGCAATTACAGTGTATTGGACTGAAGCGGAGCTACTGTTCTTGTCAGTTTCCTAAGCAGAGTTGAACTAGATATGGCCCGTGTGTGTAGGAAGCACAGTTCTTTTGTTCTGAGCAAGCTCACTGTTCGGACCCCATAGGATACACAGTCGAGTAGAAGAGTGCTCTTTTCTCAAAAGCAGAGTGTATTTCTTGTTAGGCGAGCTAGCGTTTGTTTCCCAGTCCTAAATGGAGTTGAATCACATGCAGTTTCTTGTCCTACGAGCAAGAGTTGTTTTCTGGTAAGAAGAGTCACTATTGTGCTCCCATTGTCATACACAGGGCAAATAGCACTGGCGTCTGTTCCCAGCATGTACAGTGTATTGGACTGAACAGGAGCTACTGTTCTTTTCAGTTTCCTAAGCAGAATTGAACTAGATATGGCAGTATTTGTATGAAGCACAGTTCTTTTGTTCTGAGCAAGTTCAATGTTCTGGCCCTGTAGGAAACACAGTAGAGTAGAAGAGTGCTCTTTTCGCAAAAGCAGAGTGTGTTTCTTGTAAGGCGAGCTAGCGTTTGTTTCCCAGTCCTAAATGGAGTTGAATCACATGCAGTTTTTGGTCCTACCAGCAAGAGTTGTTTTCTGGTAAGGAAAGTCACTATTGCGCTCCCATTTCCATACACAGTGCAAATAGCACTCACATCTGTTCCCAGCAAGTTCAGTGTATTGACTGAAGCGTAGCTACTGTTATTGTCAGTTTCCTAAGCAGAGTTGAACTAGTTATGGCCCGTGTTCTAGGAAGCACAGTTCTTTTGTTCTGAGCAAGCTTACTGTTCGGACCCCATAGGAAACACAGTAGAGTAGAAGAGTGCTCTTTTCTCAAAAGCAGTGTGTGTTTTTTGTAAGGCAACTAGCGTTTGTTTCCCAGTTCTAAATGGAGTTGAATCACATGCAGTTTCTGTTCCTATGAGCAAGAATTGTTTTCTGGTAAGAAGAGTCACTGTTGCGCTCCCATTGCCGTACACAGTGCAAATAGCACTCGTGTCTGTTCCCAGCAAGTACAGTGTATTGGACTGAAGAGGGACTACTGTTCTTGTCAGTTTCCTAAGCAGAGTTGAACTAGATATGGCCCGTGTGTGTAGGAAGCACAGTTCTTTTGTTCTGAGCAAGCTCACAGTTCGGACATCATGGGAAACACAGTAGAGTAGAAGAGTGCTTTTTTCTCAAAAGCAGAGTGTGTTTCTTGTAAGGCGAGCTAGCATTTGTTTCCCATTCATAAATGGAGTTGAATCACATGCAGTTTCTGGTCCTACGAGCAAGAGATGTTTTCTGGTAAGAAAAGTCACTATTTCGCTCCTATTGCCATACACAGTGCAAATAGCACTCGCATCTGTTCCCAGCAATTACAGTGTATTGGACTGAAGCGGAGCTACTGTTCTTGTCAGTTTCCTAAGCAGAGTTGAACTAGATATGGCCCGTGTGTGTAGGAAGCACACTTCTTTTGTTCTGAGCAAGCTCACTGTTCGGACCCCATAGGATACACAGTCGAGTAGAAGAGTGCTCTTTTCTCAAAAGCAGAGTGTGTTTCTTGTTAGGCGAGCTAGCGTTTGTTTCCCAGTCCTAAATGGAGTTGAATCACATGCAGTTTCTTGTCCTACGAGCAAGAGTTGTTTTCTGGTAAGAAGAGTCACTATTGTGCTCCCCTTGTCATACACAGGGCAAATAGCACTGGCGACTGTTCCCAGCATGTACAGTGTATTGGACTGAACAGGAGCTACTGTTCTTTTCAGTTTCCAAAGCAGAATTGAACTAGATATGGCAGTATTTGTATGAAGCACAGTTCTTTTGTTCTGAGCAAGTTCAATGTTCTGGCCCTGTAGGAAACACAGTAGAGTAGAAGAGTGCTCTTTTCTCAAAAGCAGAGTGTGTTTATTGTAAGGCGAGCTAGCGTTTGTTTCCCAGTCCTAAATGGAGTTGAATCACATGCAGTTTTTGGTCCTACGAGCAAGAGTTGTTTTCTGGTAATAAAGTCACTATTGTGCTCCCATTGCCATACACAGTGCAAAAAGCACTCGCATCTATTCCTGGCAAGTGCAGTGTATTGGACTGAAGAGGGACTACTGTTCTTGTCAGTTTCCGAAGCAGAGTTGAACTAGATATGGCCCGTGTGTGTAGAAAGCACAGTTCTTTTGTTCTGAGCATGCTCACTGTTTGGACACCATAGGAAAAACAGTAGAGTAGAAGAGTGCTCTTTTCTCAAAAGCAGAGTGTGTTTCATGTAAGGCGAGCTAGCGTTTGTTTCCCAATCCTAAAAGGAGATGAATCACATGCAGTTTCTGGTCCTACGAGCAAGAGTTGTTTTCTGGTAAGAAGAGTCACTATTGCGCTCCCATTGTGATACATAGGGCAAATAGCACTGGCATCTGTTCCCAGATTGTACAGTGTATTGGACTGAAGAGGAGCTACTGTTCTTTTCAGTTTCCTAAGCAGACATGAACTAGATATGGCCCGTGTGTGTAGGAAGCACAGTTCTTTTGTTCTGAGAATGCTCACTGTTCTGGCCCTATGGGAAACACAGTAGAGTAGAAGAGTGCTCTTTTCTCAAAAGCAGAGTCTGTTTCTTGTAAGGCAAGCTAGTGTTTGTTTCCCAGTCAGAAATGGAGTTGAATCCCATGCAGTTTCTGGTCCTACGAGCAAGAGGTGTTTTCTAGTCAGGTAAGTCACTATTGCGCTCCCATTTCCATACACAGTGCAAATATCACTCGCGTCTGTTCCCAGCAAGTACAGTGTATTGGACTGAACAGGAGCTACTGTTCTTGTCAGTTTCCTAAGCAGAGATGAACTAGATATGGCCCGTGTGAGTAGGAAGCACAGTTCTTTTGTTCTGAGCAAGCTCACTGCTCAGACCCCCTAGGAAACACAGTAGAGTAGAAGAGTGCTCTTTTCTCAAAAGTAGAGTGTGTTTTTTGTAAGGCGAGATAGCGTTTGTTTCCCAGTCCTAAATGGAGTTGAATCACATCCAGTTTTTGGTCCTACGAGCAAGAGTTGTTTTCTGGTAAGGAAAGTTACTATTGCGCTCCCATTTCCATACACAGTGCAAATAGCACTCACGTCTGTTCCCACCAAGTACAGTGTATTGGACTGAATCATAGCTACTGTTCTTGTCAGTTTCCTAAGCAGAGTTGAAGTAGATATGGCCCCTGTGTGTAGGAAGCACATTTCTTTTGTTCTGAGCAAGCTCACTATTCGGACCCCATAGGAAACGCAGTAGAGTAGAAGAGTGCTCTTTTCTCAAAATCAGAGTGTCTTTCTTCTAAGGCGAGCTAGTGTTTGTTTCCCAGTCAGAAATGGAGTTGAATCCCATGCAGTTTCTGGTCCTATGAGCAAGAGTTGTTTTCTGATAAGAAGAGTCACTATTGTGCTCCTATTGCCATACACAGTGCAAATAGCACTCGCGTCTGTTCCCAGCAAGAACAGTGTATTGGACTGAATAGGAGCTACTGTTCTTGTCAGTTTCCTAAGCAGAGTTGAACTACATATGGTCCGTGTGTGTAGGAAACACAGTTCTTTTGTTCTGAGCAAGCTCACTGTTCGGACCCTATAGGAAACACAGTAGAGTAGAAGAGTTCTCTTTTCTCAAAAGCAGAGTGTGTTTCTTTTAAGGCAAGCTAGCATTCGTTTCCCAGTCCTAAATGGAGCTGAATCACATGCAGTTTCTGGTCCTACGAGCAAGAGTTGTTTTCTGGTAAGGAAAGTCACTATTACACTCCCATTGCCATATACAGTGCAAATAGCACTCGCATCTGTTCCCAGCAAGTACAGTGTATTGGACTGAAGAGGAGCTACTGTTCTTGTCATTTCCCTAGCAGAGTTGAACTAGATATGGCCCGTGTGTGTAGGAAGCACAGTTCTTTTGTTCTGAGCAAGCTCACTGTTCGGACCCCATAGGATACACAGTCGAGTAGAAGAGTGCTCTTTTCTCAAAAGCAGAGTGTGTTTCTTGTTAGGCGAGCTAGCGTTTGTTTCCCAGTCCTAAATGGAGTTGAATCACATGAAGTTTCTTGTCCTATGAGCAAGAGTTGTTTTCTGATAAGAAGAGTCACTATTGCGTTCCCATTGTCATACACACGGGGAAATAGCACTGGTGTCTGTTCCCAGCAAGTACAGTGTATTGGACTGAAGCGGAGCTACTGTTCTTGTCAGTTTTCTAAGCAGAGTTAAACTAGATATGGCCCCTGTTTGTAGGAAGCTCAGTTCTTTTGTTCTGAGCAAGCTCACTGTTCCGACCAATAGGATACACAATAGAGTAGAAGAGTGCTCTTTTCTCAAAGCAGAGTGTGTTTCTTGTAAGGAGAGCTAGCGTTTGTTTCCCAGTCCTAAATGGAGTTGAATCACATCCAGTTTCTGGTCCTACGAGCAAGAGTGGTTTTCTGGTAAAAAGAGTCACTATTGTGCTCCCATTGTCATACAAAGGGCAAATAGCCCTGGCGTCTGTTCCCAGCAAGTACAGTGTATTGGACTGAAGAGGAGCTACTGTTCTTGTCAGTTTCCTAAGCAGAGTATAACTAGGTATGGCCCCTGTGTGTAGGAAGCACAGTTCTTTTGTTCTGAGCACGCTCACTGTTCTGGCCCTATAGGAAACACAGTAGAGTAGAAGAGTGCTCTTTTCTCAAAAGCAGAGTGTGTTTTTTGTAAGGCGTGTTAGCGTTTGTTTCCCAGTCCTAAATGGAGTAGAATCACATGCAGTTTTTGGTCCTACGACCAAGAGTTGTTTTCTGGTAAGGAAAGTCACTATTGCGCTCCCATTTACATACACAGTGCAAATAGCACTCGCGTCTGTTCCCAGCAAGTACAGTGTATTGGACTGAAGCGGAGCTACTGTTCTTGTCAGTTTCCTAAGCAGAGTTGAACTAGATATGTCCCGTGTGTGTAGGAATCACAGTTCTTTTGTTCTGAGCAAGCTCACTATTCGAACACCATAGGAAACACAGTAGAGTAGAAGAGTGCTCTTTTCTCAAAATCAGAGAGTCTTTCTTGTAAGGCGAGCTAGTGTTTGTTTCCCAGTCAGAAATGGAGTTGAATCCCATCCAGTTTCTTGTCCTATGAGTAAGAGTTGTTTTCTGATAAGAAAAGTCACTATTGTGCTCCTATTCCAATACACAGTGCAAATAGCACTCGCGTCTTTTCCCAGCTAGTACAGTGTATTGGACTGAAGAGGAGCTACTGCTCTAGTCAGTTTCCTAAGCAGAGTTGAACTAGATATGGCCCGTGAGTGTAGGAAGCACAGTTCTTTTGTTCTGAGCAAGCTCACTGTTCAGACCCCATAGGAAACACAATAGAGTAGAAGAGTGCTCTTTTCTTAAAAGCAAAGTGTGTTTATTGTAAGGCGAGCTAGCGTTTGTTTCCCAGTCCTAAATGGAGTTGAATCACATCCAGTTTTTGGTCCTACAAGCAAGAGTTGTTTTCTGGTAAGGAAAGACACTATTGCGCTCCCAGTGCCATACACAGTGCAAATAGCACTCCCGTCTGTTCCCAGCAATTTCAGTGTATTGGACTGAAGCGGAGCTACTGTTCTTGTCAGTTTCCAAAGCAGAGTTGAACTAGATATGGCCCGTGTGTGTAGGAAGCACAGTTCTTTTGTTATGAGCAAGCTCAATGTTCGGGACCCATAGGAAACACAGTAGAGTAGAAGACTGCTCTTTTCTCAAAAGCAGAGTGTGCTTCTTGTAAGGCGAGCTAGTGTTTGTTTCCCAGTCAGAAATGGAGTTGAATCCCATGCAGTTTCTGGTCCTACGAGCAAGAGGTGTTTTATGGTAAGGAAAGTCACTATTGCGCTCCCATTTCCATACACAGTGCAAATAGCACTCGCGTCTGTACCCAGCATGTACAGTGTATTGGACTGAAGAGGATCAACTGTTCTTGTCAGTTTCCTAAGCAGAATTGTACTAGATATGGCCCTGTGTGTAGGAAGCACAGATCTTTTGTTCTGAGCAAGCTCACTGTTCTGGCCCTATAGGAAACAAAGTAGAGTAGAAGAGTGCTCTTTTCTCAAAAGCAGAGTGTGTTTCTTGTTAGGCGAGCTAGCGTTTGTTTCCCAGTCCTAAATGGAGTTGAATCACATGCAGTTTCTTGTCCTACGAGCAAGAGTTGTTTTCTGGTAAGAAGAGTCACTATTGTGCTCCCATTGTCTTACACAGGGCAAATAGCACTGGCGTCTGTTCCCAGCATGTACAGTGTATTGGACTGAACAGGAGCTACTGTTCTTTTCAGTTTCCTAAGCAGAATTGAACTAGATATGGCAGTATTTGTATGAAGCACAGTTCTTTTGTTCTGAGCAAGTTCAATGTTCTGGCCCTGTAGGAAACACAGTAGAGTAGAAGAGTGCTCTTTTCGCAAAAGCAGAGTGTGTTTCTTGTAAGGCGAGCTAGCATTTGTTTCCCAGTCCTAAATGGAGTTGAATCACATGCAGTTTTTGGTCCTACCAGCAAGAGTTGTTTTCTGGTAAGGAAAGTCACTATTGCGCTCCCATTTCCATACACAGTGCAAATAGCACTCACGTCTGTTCCCAGCAAGTACAGTGTATTGGACTGAAGCGTAGCTACTGTTATTGTCAGTTTCCTAAGCAGAGTTGAACTAGATATGGCCCGTGTGTAGGAAGCACAGTTCTTTTGTTCTGAGCAAGCTTACTGTTCGGACCCCATAGGAAACACAGTAGAGTAGAAGAGTGCTCTTTTCTCAAAAGCAGTGTGTGTTTTTTGTAAGGCAACTAGCGTTTGTTTCCCAGTTCTAAATGGAGTTGAATCACATGCAGTTTCTGTTCCTATGAGCAAGAATTGTTTTCTGGTAAGAAGTGTCACTATTGCGCTCCCATTGCCATACACAGTGCAAATAGCACTCGCGTCTGTTCCCAGCAAGTACAGTGTATTGGACTGAAGAGGGGCTACTTTTCTTGTCAGTTTCCTAAGCAGAGTTGAACTAGATATGGCCCGTGTGTGTAGGAAGCACAGTTCTTTTGTTCTGAGCAAGCTCACTGTTCGGACACCATAGGAAACACAGTAGAGTAGAAGAGTGCTTTTTTCTCAAAATCAGAGTGTGTTTCTTGTAAGGCGAGCTAGTGTTTGTTTCCCAGTCAGAAATGGAGTTGAATCCCATGCAGTTTCTTGTCCTATGAGTAAGAGTTGTTTTCTGATAAGAAAAGTCACTATTGTGCTCCTATTCCAATACACATTGCAAATAGCACTGGCGTCTTTTCCCAGCTAGTACAGTGTATTGGACTGAAGAGGAGCTACTGCTCTTGTCAGTTTCCTAAGCAGAGTTGAACTAGATATGGCCCGTGAGTGTAGGAAGCACAGTTCTTTTGTTCTGAGCAAGCTCACTGTTCAGACCCCATAGGAAACACAATAGAGTAGAAGAGTGCTCTTTTCTCAAAAGCAAAGTGTGTTTATTGTAAGGCGAGCTAGCGTTTGTTTCCCAGTCCTAAATGGAGTTGAATCACATCCAGTTTTTGGTCCTACGAGCAAGAGTTGTTTTCTGGTAAGGAGAGACACTATTGTGCTCCCAGTGCCATACACAGTGCAAATAGCACTCCGGTCTGTTCCCAGCAATTTCTGTGTATTGGACTGAAGCGGATCTACTGTTCTTGTCAGTTTCCAAAGCAGAGTTGAACTAGATATGGCCCGTGTGTGTAGGAAGCACAGTTCTTTTGTTATGAGCAAGCTCAATGTTCGGGACCCATAGGAAACACAGTAGAGTAGAAGAGTGATGTTTTCTCAAAAGCAGAGTGTGCTTCTTGTAAGGCGAGCTAGTGTTTGTTTCCCAGTCAGAAATGGAGTTGAATCCCATGCAGTTTCTGGTCCTACGAGCAAGAGGTGTTTTATGGTAAGGAAAGTCACTATTGTGCTCCCATTTCCATACACAGTGCAAATAGCACTCGTGTCTGTTCTTAGCAAGTACAGTGTATTGGACTGAAGTGGAGCTACTGTTCTTGTCAGTTTCCTAAGCAGAGTTGAACTAGATATGGCCCGTGTGTGTAGGAAGCACAGTTCTTTTGTTCTGAGCAAGCTCACTGGTCAGAACCGCTGGGTAACACAGTAGAGTAGAAGAGTGCTCTTTTCTCAAAAGCAGAGTGTGTTTATTGTAAGTCGAGCTAGCGTTTGTTTCCCAGTCCTAAATGGAGTTGAATCCCATGCAGCTTCTGGACCTATGAGCATGAATTGTTTTCTGGTAAGAAGAGTCACTATTGCGCTCCCATTGTCATACACAGGGCAATTAGCACTGGCGTCTTTACCCAGCATGTACAGTGTATTGGACTGAAGAGGATCTACTGTTCTTGTCAGTTTCCTAAGCAGAGTTGAACTAGATATGGCCCGTGTGTGTAGGAAGCACAGTTCTTTTGTTCTGAGCAAGCTCACTGTTCGGACCCCATAGGATACACAATCGAGTAGAAGAGTGCTCTTTTCTCAAAAGCAGAGTGTGTTTCTTGTTAGGCGAGCTAGCGTTTGTTTCCCAGTCCTAAATGGAGTTGAATCACATGCAGATTCTTGTCCTAAGAGCCAGAGTTGTTTTCTGGTAAGAAGAGTCACTATTGTGCTCCCATTGTCATACACAGGGCAAGTAGCACTGGCGTCTGTTCCCAGCATGTACAGTGTATTGGACTGAACAGGAGCTACTGTTCTTTTCAGTTTCCTAAGCAGAATTGAACTAGATATGGCAGTATTTGTATGAAGCACAGTTCTTTTGTTCTGAGCAAGTTCAATGTTCTGGCCCTGTATTAAACACAGTAGAGTAGAAGAGTGCTCTTTTCTCAAAAGCAGAGTGTGTTTCTTGTAAGGCGAGCTAGCATTTGTTTCCCAGTCCTAAATGGAGTTGAATCACATGCAGTTTTTGGTCCTACGAGCAAGAGTTGTTTTCTGGTAATAAAGTCACTATTGCGCTCCCATTGCCATACACAGTGCAAATAGCACTCGCATCTATTCCTGGCAAGTGCAGTGTATTGGACTGAAGAGGGACTACTCTTCATGTCAGTTTCCTAAGCAGAGTTGAACTAGATATGGCCCGTGTGTGGAGGAAGCACAGTTCTTTTGTTCTGAGCAAGCTCACTGTTCGGACACCATAGGAAAAACAGTAGAGTAGAAGAGTGCTCTTTTCTCAAAAGCAGAGTGTATTTCTTGTAAGGCGAGCTAGTGTTTGTTTCCCAGTCAGAAATGGAGTTGAATCCCATGCAGTTTCTGGTCCTACGAGCAAGAGGTGTTTTATGGTAAGGAAAGTCACTATTGCCCTCCCATTTCCATACACAGTGCAAATAGCACTCGCGTCTGTTCTTAGCAAGTACAGTGTATTGGACTGAAGTGGAGCTACTGTTCTTGTCAGTTTCCTAAGCAGAGATGAACTAGATATGACCCGTGTGTGTAGGAAGCACAGTTCTTTTGTTCTGAGCAAGCTCACTGCTCAGACCCCCTAGGAAACACAGTAGAGTAGAAGAGTGCTCTTTTCTCAAAAGCAGAGTGTGTTTTTTGTAAGGCGAGATAGCGTTGTTTCCCAGTCCTAAATGGAGTTGAATCTCATGCAGTTTTTGGTCAGGTGACCAAGAGCTGTTTTCTGGTAAGGAAAGTCACTATTGCGCTCCCATTTCCATACACTGTGCAAATAGCACTCACGTCTGTTCCCAGCAAGTACAGTGTATTGGACTGAAGCGTAGCTACTGTTCTTGTCAGTTTCCTAAGCAGAGTTGAACTAGATATGGCCCGTGTGTGTAGGAAGCACAGTTCTTTTGTTCTGAGCAAGCTCACTGTTCGGACCCCATAGGAAACACAGTAGAGTAGAAGAGTGCTCTTTTCTCAAAAGCAGAGTGTGTTTCTTGTAAGGTGAGCCAGCGTTTGTTTCCCAATCCTAAATGGAGATGAATCACATGCAGTTTCTTATCCTACGAGCAAGAGTTGTTTTCTGGTAAGAAGAGTCACTATTGTGCTCCCATTGTCATACTCAGGGCAAATAGCACTGGAGTCTGTTCCCAGCATGTACAGTGTATTGGACTGAAGAGGAGCTACTGTTCTTTTCAGTTTCCTAAGCAGAATTGAACTAGATATGGCCGTGTGTGTAGGAAGCACACTTCTTTTGTTCTGAGCAAGCTCACTGTTCTGGCCCTATTGGAAACACAGTAGAGTAGAAGAGTGCTGTTTTCTCAAAAGCAGAGTGTGTTTCTTGTAAGGCGAGCTAGCGTTTGTTTCCCAGTCCTAAATGGAGTTCAATCACATGCAGTTTTTGGTCCCACGAGCAAGAGTTGTTCTCTGGTAAGAAGAGTCACTATTGCGCTCCCATTGTGATACATAGGGCAAATAGCACTGGCACCTGTTCCCAGATTGTACAGTGTATTGGACTGAAGAGGAGCTACTGTTCTTGTCAGCTTCCTAAGCAGAGTTGAACTAGATATGGCCCGTGTGTGTAGGAAGCACAGTTCATTTGTTCTGAGAATGCTCACTGTTCGGACCCCATAAGAAACACAGTAGAGTAGAAGAGTGCTCTTTTCTCAAAAGCAGAGTGTGTTTCTTGTAAGGCGAGCTAGCATTTGTTTCCCATTCATAAATGGAGTTGAATCACATGCAGTTTCTGGTCCTATGAGCAAGAGATGTTTTCTGGTAAGAAAAGTCACTATTGCGCTCCCATTGCCATACACAGTGCAAATAGCACTCGCATCTGTTCCCAGCAATTACAGTGTATTGGACTGAAGCGGAGCTACTGTTCTTGTCACTTTCCTAAGCAGAGTTTAATTAGATATGGCCCGTGTGTGTAGGAAGCACACTTCTTTTGTTCTGAGCAAGCTCACTGTTCGGACCCCATAGGATACACAGTCGAGTAGAAGAGTGCTCTTTTCTCAAAAGCAGAGTGTGTTTCATGTTAGGCGAGCTAGGTTTGTTTCCCAGTCCTAAATGGAGTTGAATCACATGCAGTTTCTTGTCCTACGAGCAAGAGTTGTTTTCTGGTAAGAAGAGTCACTATTGTGCTCCCATTGTCATACACAGGGCAAATAGCACTGGCGTCTGTTCCCAGCATGTACAGTGTATTGGACTGAACAGGAGCTACTGTTCTTTTCAGTTTCCTAAGCAGAATTGAACTAGATATGGCAGTATTTGTATGAAGCACAGTTCTTTTGTTCTGAGCAAGTTCAATGTTCTGGCCCTGTAGGAAACACAGTAGAGTAGAAGAGTGCTCTTTTCTCAAAAGCAGAGTGTGTTTCTTGTAAGGCGAGCTAGCGTTTGTTTCCCAGTCCTAAATGGAGTTGAATCACATGCAGTTTTTGGTCCTACCAGCAAGAGTTGTTTTCTGGTAAGGAAAGTCACTATTGCGCTCCCATTTCCATACACAGTACAAATAGCACTCACATCTGTTCCCAGCAAGTACAGTGTATTGACTGAAGCGTAGCTACTGTTATTGTCAGTTTCCTAAGCAGAGTTGAACTAGATATGGCCCGTGTGTGTAGGAAGCACAGTTCTTTTGTTCTGAGCAAGCTTACTGTTCGGACCCCATAGGAAACACAGTAGAGTAGAAGAGTGCTCTTTTCTCAAAAGCAGTGTGTGTTTTTTGTAAGGCAACTAGCGTTTGTTTCCCAGTTCTAAATGGAGTTGAATCACATGCAGTTTCTGTTCCTATGAGCAAGAATTGTTTTCTGGTAAGAAGAGTCACTATTGCGCTCCCATTGCCATACACAGTGCAAATAGCACTCGCGTCTGTTCCCAGCAAGTACAGTGTATTGGACTGAAGAGGGGCTACTTTTCTTGTCAGTTTCCTAAGCAGAGTTGAACTAGATATGGCCCGTGTGTGTAGGAAGCACAGTTCTTTTGTTATGAGCAAGCTCAATGTTCGGGACCCATAGGAAACACAGTAGAGTAGAAGACTGCTCTTTTCTCAAAAGCAGAGTGTGCTTCTTGTAAGGCGAGCTAGTGTTTGTTTCCCAGTCAGAAATGGAGTTGAATCCCATGCAGTTTCTGGTCCTACGAGCAAGAGGTGTTTTATGGTAAGGAAAGTCACTATTGTGCTCCCATTTCCATACACAGTGCAAATAGCACTCGCGTCTGTTCTTAGCAAGTACACTGTATTGGACTGAAGTGGAGCTACTGTTCTTGTCAGTTTCCTAAGCAGAGTTGAACTAGATATGGCCCGTGTGTGTAGGAAGCACAGTTCTTTTGTTCTGAGCAAGCTCACTGGTCAGAACCGCTGGGTAACACAGTAGAGTAGAAGAGTGCTCTTTTCTCAAAAGCAGAGTGTGTTTTTTGTAAGTCGAGCTAGTGTTTGTTTCCCATCCTAAATGGAGCTGAATCAAATGCAGTTTTTGTTCCTGCGAGCAAGAGTTGTTTTCTGGTAATAAAGTCACTGTTGCGCTCCAATTGCCATACACAGTGTAAATAGCACTCGCATCTATTCCCAGCAAGTACAGTGTATTGGACTGAAGCGGAGCTACTGTTCTTGTCAGTTTCCTAAGCAGAGTTGAACTAGATATGGCCCATGTGTGTAGGAACCACAGTTCTTTTGTTCTGAGCAAGCTCACTGTTCGGACCCCATAGGATACACAGTCGACTAGAAGAGTGCTCTTTTCTCAAAAGCAGAGTGTGTTTCTTGTTAGGTGAGCTAGCGTTTGTTTCCCAGTCCTAAATGGAGTTGAATCACATTCAGTTTCTTGTCCTACGAGCAAGAGTTGTTTTCTGGTAATAAGAGTCACTATTGCGCTCCCATTGTCATACAAAGGGCAAATAGCCCTGGCGTCTGTTCCCAGCATGTACAGTGTATTGGACTGAAGAGGAGCTACTGTTCTTGTCAGTTTCCTAAGCAGAGTATAACTAGATATGGCCCCTGTGTGTAGTAAGCACAGTTCTTTTGTTCTGAGCAAGCTCACTGTTCTGGCCCTATAGGAAACACAGTAGAGTAGAAGAGTGCTCTTTTCTCAAAAGCAGAGTGTGTTTTTTGTAAGGCGAGCTAGCATTTGTTTCCCAGTCCTAAATGGAGTTAAATCACATGCAGTTTTTGGTCCTACGACCAAGAGTAGTTTTCTGGTAAGGAAAGTCACTATTGCGCTCCCATTTACATACACAGTGCAAATAGCACTCGCGTCTGTTCCCAGCAAGTACAGTGTATTGGACTGAACAGGAGCTACTGTTCTTGTCAGTTTCCTAAGCAGAGTTGAATGAGATATGTCCCGTGTGTGTAGGAATCACAGTTCTTTTGTTCTGAGCAAGCTCACTATTCGGACCCCATAGGAAACACAGTAGAGTAGAAGAGTGCTCTTTTCTCAAAATCAGAGTGTCTTTCTTGTAAGGCGAGCTGGTGTTTGTTTCCCAGTCAGAAATGGAGTTGAATCCCATCCAGTTTCTTGTCCTATGAGTAAGAGTTGTTTTCTGATAAGAAAAGTCACTATTGTGCTCCTATTGCCATACACAGTGCAAAGAGCACTCGTGTCTGTTCTCAGCTAGTACAGTGTATTGGACTGAAGAGGAGCTACCGTTCTTGTCAGTTTCCTAAGCAGAGTTGAACTAGATATGGCCCGTGTGTGTAGGAAGCACAGTTCTTTTGTTCTGAGCAAGCTCACTGTTCAGACCCCATAGGAAACACAGTAGAGTAGAAGAGTGCTCTTTTCTCAAAAGCAGAGTGTGTTTCTTGTAAGGCGAGCTAGCGTTTGTTTCCCAGTCCTAAATGGAGTTGAATCACATCCAGTTTTTGGTCCTACGAGCAAGAGTTGCTTTCTGGTAAGGAAAGTCACTATTGCGCTCCCAGTACCATACACAGTGCAAATAGCACTCCCGTCTGTTCCCAGCAATTTCAGTGTATTGGACTGAAGCGGAGCTACTGTTCTTGTCAGTTTCCAAAGCAGAGTTGAACTAGATATGGCCCGTGTGTGTAGGAAGCACAGTTCTTTTGTTATGAGCAAGCTCAATGTTCGGGACCCATAGGAAACACAGTAGAGTAGAAGACTGCTCTTTTCTCAAAAGCAGAGTGTGCTTCTTGTAAGGCGAGCTAGTGTTTGTTTCCCAGTCAGAAATGGAGTTGAATCCCATGCGGTTTCTGGTCCTACGAGCAAGAGGTGTTTTATGGTAAGGAAAGTCACTATTGCGCTCCCATTTCCATACACAGTGCAAATAGCACTCGTGTCTGTTCTTAGCAAGTACAGTGTATTGGACTGAAGTGGAGCTACTGTTCTTGTCAGTTTCCTAAGCAGAGATGAACTAGATATGACCCGTGTGTGTAGGAAGCACAGTTCTTTTGTTCTGAGCAAGCTCACTGCTCAGACCCCCTAGGAAACACAGTAGAGTAGAAGAGTGCTCTTTTCTCAAAAGCAGAGTGTGTTTTTTGTAAGGCGAGATAGCGTTGTATCCCAGTCCTAAATGGAGTTGAATCTCATGCAGTTTTTGGTCAGATGACCAAGAGTTGTTTTCTGGTAAGGAAAGTCACTCTTGCGCTCCCATTTCCATACACTGTGCAAATAGCACTCACGTCTGTTCCCAGCAAGTACAGTGTATTGGACTGAAGCGTAGCTACTGTTCTTGTCAGTTTCCTAAGCAGAGTTGAACTAGATATGGCCCGTGTGTGTAGGAAGCACAGTTCTTTTGTTCTGAGCAAGCTCACTGTTCGGACCCCATAGGAAACACAGTAGAGTAGAAGAGTGCTCTTTTCTCAAAAGCAGAGTGTGTTTCTTGTAAGGTGAGCCAGCGTTTGTTTCCCAATCCTAAATGGAGATGAATCACATGCAGTTTCTTGTCCTACGAGCAAGAGTTGTTTTCTGGTAAGAAGAGTCACTATTGTGCTCCCATTGTCATACACAGGGCAAATAGCACTGGCGTCTGTTCCCAGCATGTACAGTGTATTGGACTGAACAGGAGCTACTGTTCTTTTCAGTTTCCTAAACAGAATTGAACTAGATATGGCCGTGTGTGTAGGAAGCACACTTCTTTTGTTCTGAGCAAGCTCACTGTTCTGGCCCTATTGGAAACACAGTAGAGTAGAAGAGTGCTGTTTTCTCAAAAGCAGAGTGTGTTTCTTGTAAGGCGAGCTAGCGTTTGTTTCCCAGTCCTAAATGGAGTTCAATCACATGCAGTTTTTGGTCCCACGAGCAAGAGTTGTTCTCTGGTAAGAAGAGTCACTATTGCGCTCCCATTGTGATACATAGGGCAAATAGCACTGGCACCTGTTCCCAGATTGTTCAGTGTATTGGACTGAAGAGGAGCTACTGTTCTTGTCAGCTTCCTAAGCAGAGTTGAACTAGATATGGCCCGTGTGTGTAGGAAGCACAGTTCATTTGTTCTGAGAATGCTCACTGTTCGGACCCCATAAGAAACACAGTAGAGTAGAAGAGTGCTCTTTTCTCAAAAGCAGAGTGTGTTTCTTGTAAGGCGAGCTAGCATTTGTTTCCCATTCATAAATGGAGTTGAATCACATGCAGTTTCTGGTCCTATGAGCAAGAGATGTTTTCTGGTAAGAAAAGTCACTATTGCGCTCCCATTGCCATTCACAGTGCAAATAGCACTCGCATCTGTTCCCAGCAATTACAGTGTATTGGACTGAAGCGGAGCTACTGTTCTTGTCAGTTTCCTAAGCAGAGTTGAACTAGATATGGCCCGTGTGTGTAGGAAGCACACTTCTTTTGTTCTGAGCAAGCTCACTGTTCGGACCCCATAGGATACACAGTCGAGTAGAAGAGTGCTCTTTTCTCAAAAGCAGAGTGTGTTTCTTGTTAGGCGAGCTAGCGTTTGTTTCCCAGTCCTAAATGGAGTTGAATCACATGCAGTTTCTTGTCCTACGAGCAAGAGTTGTTTTCTGGTAAGAAGAGTCACTATTGTGCTCCCATTGTCATACACAGGGCAAATAGCACTGGCGTCTGTTCCCAGCATGTACAGTGTATTGGACTGAACAGGAGCTACTGTTCTTTTCAGTTTCCTAAGCAGAATTGAACTAGATATGGCAGTATTTGTATGAAGCACAGTTCTTTTGTTCTGAGCAAGTTCAATGTTCTGGCCCTGTAGGAAACACAGTAGAGTAGAAGAGTGCTCTTTTCGCAAAAGCAGAGTGTGTTTCTTGTAAGGCGAGCTAGCGTTTGTTTCCCAGTCCTAAATGGAGTTGAATCACATGCAGTTTTTGGTCCTACCAGCAAGAGTTGTTTTCTGGTAAGGAAAGTCACTATTGCGCTCCCATTTCCATACACAGTACAAATAGCACTCACGTCTGTTCCCAGCAAGTACAGTGTATTGACTGAAGCGTAGCTACTGTTATTGTCAGTTTCCTAAGCAGAGTTGAACTAGATATGGCCCGTGTGTGTAGGAAGCACAGTTCTTTTGTTCTGAGCAAGCTTACTGTTCGGACCCCATAGGAAACACAGTAGAGTAGAAGAGTGCTCTTTTCTCAAAAGCAGTGTGTGTTTTTTGTAAGGCAACTAGCGTTTGTTTCCCAGTTCTAAATGGAGTTGAATCACATGCAGTTTCTGTTCCTATGAGCAAGAATTGTTTTCTGGTAAGAAGAGTCACTATTGCGCTCCCATTGCCATACACAGTGCAAATAGCACTCGCGTCTGTTCCCAGCAAGTACAGTGTATTGGACTGAAGAGGGGCTACTGTTCTTGTCAGTTTCCTAAGCAGAGATGAACTAGATAAGGCCCGTGTGTGTAGGAAGCACAGTACATTTGTTCTGAGCAAACTCACTGTTCAGACCCCCTAGAAAACACAGTAGAGTAGAAGAGTGCTCTTTTCTCAAAAGCAGAGTGTGCTTTTTGTAAGGCGAGATAGCATTTGTTTCCCAGTCTTAATAGAGTTGAATCACATGCAGTTTCTTGTCCTACGACCAAGAGTTGTTTTCTGGTAAGGAAAGTCACTATTGCGCTCCCGTTTACATACACAGTGCAAATAGCACTCGCGTCTGTTCCCAGCAAGTACAGTGTATTGGACTGAAGCGTAGCTACTGTTCTTGTCAGTTTCCTAAGCAGAGTTGAACTAGATATGGCCCGTGTGTGTAGGAAGCACAGTTCTTTTGTTCTGAGCAAGCTCACTATTCGGACCCCATAGGAAACACAGTAAAGTAGAAGAGTGCTCTTTTCTCAAAATCAGAGTGTCTTTCTTGTAAGGCGAGCTAGTGTTTGTTTCCCAGTCAGAAATGGAGTTGAATCCCATGCAGTTTCTGGTCCTATGAGCAAGAGTTGTTTTCTGATAAGAAGGGTCACTATTGTGCTCCTATTGCCATACACAGTGCAAATAGCACTCGCCTCTCTTCCCAGCAAGCACAGTGTATTGGACTGAAGCGGAGCTACTGTTCTTGTCAGTTTCCTAAGCAGAGTTGAACTACATATGGTCCGTGTGTTTAGGAAACACAGTTCTTTTGTTCTGAGCAAGCTCACTGTTCGGACCCCATAGGAAACACAGTAGTGTAGACGAGTGCTCTTTTCTCAAAAGCAGAGTGTGTTTCTTGTAAGGCGAGCTAGCATTTGTTTCCCATCCTAAATGGAGCTGAATCACATGCAGTTTCTGGTCGTACGAGCAAGAGTTGTTTTCTGGTAAGGAAAGTCACTATTGCACTCCCATTGCCATACACAGTGCAAATAGCACTTGCGTCTGTTCCCAGCAAGTACAGTGTATTGGACTGAAGAGGAGCTACTGTTCTTGTCAGTTTCCTAAGCAGAGTTGAACTAGATATGGCCCGTGTGTGTAGGAAGCACAGTTCTTTTGTTCTGAGCAAGCTCAATGTTCGGACCCCATAGGAAACAAAGTAGAGTAGAAGACTGCTCTTTTCCCAAAAGCAGAGTGTGTTTCTTGTAAGGCGAGCTAGGGTTTGTTTCCCAGTCGTAAATGGAGTTGAATCACATGCAGTTTTTGTTCCTACGAGCAAGAATTGTTTTCTGGTAATAAAGTCACTGTTGCGCTCCAATTGCCATACACAGTGTAAATAGCACTCGCATCTATTCCCAGCAAGTACAGTGTATTGGACTGAAGCAGAGCTACTGTTCTTGTCAGTTTCCTAAGCAGAGTTGAACTAGATATGGCCCATGTGTGTAGGAACCACAGTTTCTTTTGTTCTGAGCAAGCTCACTGTTCGGACCCCCATAGGATACACAGTCGACTAGAAGAGTGCTCTTTTCTCAAAAGCAGAGTGTGTTTCTTGTTAGGTGAGCTAGCGTTTGTTTCCCAGTCCTAAATGGAGTTGAATCACATGCAGTTTCTTGTCCTACGAGCAAGAGTTGTTTTCTGGTAAGAAGAGTCACTATTGTGCTCCCATTGTCATACACAGGGCAAATAGCACTGGCGTCTGTTCCCAGCATGTACAGTGTATTGGACTGAACAGGAGCTACTGTTCTTTTCAGTTTCCTAAGCAGAATTGAACTAGATATGGCAGTATTTGTATGAAGCACAGTTCTTTTGTTCTGAGCAAGTTCAATGTTCTGGCCCTGTAGGAAACACAGTAGAGTAGAAGAGTGCTCTTTTCAAAAAAGCAGAGTGTGTTTCTTGTAAGGCGAGCTAGCGTTTGTTTCCCAGTCCTAAATGGAGTTGAATCACATGCAGTTTTTGGTCCTACCAGCAAGAGTTGTTTTCTGGTAAGGAAAGTCACTGTTGCGCTCCCATTTCCATACACAGTGCAAATAGCACTCACGTCTGTTCCCAGCAAGTACAGTGTATTGACTGAAGCGTAGCTACTGTTATTGTCAGTTTCCTAAGCAGAGTTGAACTAGATATGGCCCGTGTGTGTAGGAAGCACAGTTCTTTTGTTCTGAGCAAGCTTACTGTTCGGACCCCATAGGAAACACAGTAGAGTAGAAGAGTGCTCTTTTCTCAAAAGCAGAGTGTGCTTTTTGTAAGGCCGAGATAGCATTTGTTTCCCAGTCTTAATGGAGTTGAATCACATGCAGTTTCTTGTCCTACGACCAAGATTGTTTTCTGGTAAGGAAAGTCACTATTGCGCTCCCGTTTACATACACAGTGCAAATAGCACTCGCGTCTGTTCCCAGCAAGTACAGTGTATTGGACTGAAGCGTAGCTACTGTTCTTGTCAGTTTCCTAAGCAGAGTTGAACTAGATATGGCCCGTGTGTGTAGGAAGCACAGTTCTTTTGTTCTGAGCAAGCTCACTATTCGGACCCCATAGGAAACACAGTAAAGTAGAAGAGTGCTCTTTTCTCAAAATCAGAGTGTCTTTCTTGTAAGGCGAGCTAGTGTTTGTTTCCCAGTCAGAAATGGAGTTGAATCCCATGCAGTTTCTGGTCCTATGAGCAAGAGTTGTTTTCTGATAAGAAGGGTCACTATTGTGCTCCTATTGCCATAACACAGTGCAAATAGCACTCACTCTCTTCCCAGCAAGTACAGTGTATTGGACTGAATAGGAGCTACTGTTCTTGTCAGTTTCCTAAGCAGAGTTGAACTACATATGGTCCGTATGTGTAGGAAACACAGTCTTTGTTCTGAGCAAGCTCACTTTTCGGACCCCATAGGAACACAGTAGTGTAAGACGAGTGCTCTTTTCTCAAAAGCAGAGTGTGTTTCTTGTAAGGCGAGCTAGCATTTGTTTCCCATCCTAATGGAGCTGAATCACATGCAGTTTCTGGTCCTACGAGCAAGAGTTGTTTTCTGGTGAGGAAAGTCACTATTGCACTCCATTGCCATACACAGTGCAAATAGCACTCGCGTCTGTTCCCAGCAAGTACAGTGTATTGGGACTGAAGAGGAGCTACTGTTCTTGTCAGTTTCCTAAGCAGAGTTGAACTAGATATGGCCCGTGTGTGTAGGAAGCACAGTTCTTTTGTCTGAGCAAGCTCAATGTTCGGACCCCATAGGAAACAAAGTAGAGTAGAAGACTGCTCTTTTCCCAAAAGCAGAGTGTGTTTCTTGTAAGGCGAGCTAGGGTTTGTTTCCCAGTCCTAAATGGAGTTGAATCCCATGCAGTTTTTGTTCCTACGAGCAAGAATTGTTTTCTGGTAATAAAGTCACTGTTGCGCTCCAATTGCCATACACAGTGTAAATAGCACTCGCATCTATTCCCAGCAAGTACAGTGTATTGGACTGAAGCGGAGCTACTGTTCTTGTCAGTTTCCTAAGCAGAGTTGTACTAGATATGGCCCATGTGTGTAGGAACCACAGTTCTTTTGTTCTGAGCAAACTCACTGTTCGGACCCCATAGGATACACAGTCGACTAGAAGAGTGCTCTTTTCTCAAAAGCAGAGTGTGTTTCTTGTAAGGCGAGCTAGTGTTTGTTTCCCAGTCAGAAATGGAGTTGAATCCCATGCAGTTTCTTGTCCTATGAGTAAGAGTTGTTTTCTGATAAGAAAAGTCACTATTGTGCTCCTATTCCAATACACAGTGCAAATAGCACTCGCGTCTTTTCCCAGCTAGTACAGTGTATTGGACTGAAGAGGAGCTACTGCTCTTGTCAGTTTCCTAAGCAGAGTTGAACTAGATATGGCCCGTGAGTGTAGGAAGCACAGTTCTTTTGTTCTGAGCAAGCTCACTGTTCAGACCCCATAGGAAACACAATAGAGTAGAAGAGTGCTCTTTTCTCAAAAGCAAAGTGTGTTTATTGTAAGGCGAGCTAGCGTTTGTTTCCCAGTCCTAAATGGAGTTGAATCACATCCAGTTTTTGGTCCTACGAGCAAGAGTTGTTTTCTGGTAAGGAGAGACACTATTGCGCTCCCAGTGCCATACACAGTGCAAATAGCACTCCCGTCTTTTCCCAGCAATTTCTGTGTATTGGACTGAAGCAGATCTACTGTTCTTGTCAGTTTCCAAAGCAGAGTTGAACTAGATATGGCCCGTGTGTGTAGGAAGCACAGTTCTTTTGTTATGAGCAAGCTCAATGTTCGGGACCCATAGGAAACACAGTAGAGTAGAAGACTGCTCTTTTCTCAAAAGCAGAATGTGCTTCTTGTAAGGCGAGCTAGTGTTTGTTTCCCAGTCAGAAATGGAGTTGAATCCCATGCAGTTTCTGGTCCTACGAGCAAGAGGTGTTTTATGGTAAGGAAAGTCACTATTGTGCTCCCATTTCCATACACAGTGCAAATAGCACTCGCGTCTGTTCTTAGCAAGTACAGTGTATTGGACTGAAGTGGAGCTACTGTTCTTGTCAGTTTCCTAAGCAGAGTTGAACTAGATATGGCCCGTGTTGTAGGAAGCACAGTTCTTTTGTTCTGAGCAAGCTCACTGGTCAGAACCGCTGGGTAACACAGTAGAGTAGAAGAGTGCTCTTTTCTCAAAAGCAGAGTGTGTTTTTTGTAAGTCGAGCTAGCGTTTGTTTCCCAGTCCTAAATGGAGTTGAATCCCATGCAGCTTCTGGACCTATGAGCATGAATTGTTTTCTGGTAAGAAGAGTCACTATTGCGCTCCCATTGTCATACACAGGGCAATTAGCACTGGCGTCTTTACCCAGCATGTACAGTGTATTGGACTGAAGAGGATCTACTGTTCTTGTCAGTTTCCTAAGCAGAGTTGAACTAGATATGGCCCGTGTGTGTAGGAAGCACAGTTCTTTTGTTCTGAGCAAGCTCACTGTTCGGACCTCAATAGGATACACAATCGAGTAGAAGAGTGCTCTTTTCTCAAAAGCAGAGTGTGTTTCTTGTTAGGCGAGCTAGCGTTTGTTTCCCAGTCCTAAATGGAGTTGAATCACATGCAGATTCTTGTCCTAAGAGCAAGAGTTGTTTTCTGGTAAGAAGAGTCACTATTGTGCTCCCATTGTCATACACAGGGCAAGTAGCACTGGCGTCTGTTCCCAGCATGTACAGTGTATTGGACTGAACAGGAGCTACTGTTCTTTTCAGTTTCCTAAGCAGAATTGAACTAGATATGGCAGTATTTGTATGAAGCACAGTTCTTTTGTTCTGAGCAAGTTCAATGTTCTGGCCCTGTAGGAAACACAGTAGAGTAGAAGAGTGCTCTTTTCTCAAAAGCAGAGTGTGTTTCTTGTAAGGCGAGCTAGCATTTGTTTCCCAGTCCTAAATGGAGTTGAATCACATGCAGTTTTTGGTCCTACGAGCAAGAGTTGTTTTCTGGTAATAAAGTCACTATTGGGCTCCCATTGCCATACACAGTGCAAATAGCACTCGCATCTATTCCTGGCAAGTGCAGTGTATTGGACTGAAGAGGGACTACTCTTCTTGTCAGTTTCCTAAGCAGAGTTGAACTAGATATGGCCCGTGTGTGGAGGAAGCACAGTTCTTTTGTTCTGAGCAAGCTCACTGTTCGGACACCATAGGAAAAACAGTAGAGTAGAAGAGTGCTCTTTTCTCAAAAGCAGAGTGTATTTCTTGTAAGGCGAGCTAGTGTTTGTTTCCCAGTCAGAAATGGAGTTGAATCCCATGCAGTTTCTGGTCCTACGAGCAAGAGGTGTTTTATGGTAAGGAAAGTCACTATTGCGCTCCCATTTCCATACACAGTGCAAATAGCACTCGCGTCTGTTCTTAGCAAGTACAGTGTATTGGACTGAAGTGGAGCTACTGTTCTTGTCAGTTTCCTAAGCAGAGATGAACTAGATATGACCTGTGTGTGTAGGAAGCACAGTTCTTTTGTTCTGAGCAAGCTCACTGCTCAGACCCCCTAGGAAACACAGTAGAGTAGAAGAGTGCTCTTTTCTCAAAAGCAGAGTGTGTTTTTTGTAAGGCGAGATAGCGTTGTTTCCCAGTCCTAAATGGAGTTGAATCTCATGCAGTTTTTGGTCAGATGACCAAGAGTTGTTTTCTGGTAAGGAAAGTCACTATTGCGCTCCCATTTCCATACACTGTGCAAATAGCACTCACGTCTGTTCCCAGCAAGTACAGTGTATTGGACTGAAGCGTAGCTACTGTTCTTGTCAGTTTCCTAAGCAGAGTTGAACTAGATATGGCCCGTGTGTGTAGGAAGCACAGTTCTTTTGTTCTGAGCAAGCTCACTGTTCGGACCCCATAGGAAACACAGTAGAGTAGAAGAGTGCTCTTTTCTCAAAAGCAGAGTGTGTTTCTTGTAAGGTGAGCCAGCGTTTGTTTCCCAATCCTAAATGGAGATGAATCACATGCAGTTTCTTGTCCTACGAGCAAGAGTTGTTTTCTGGTAAGAAGAGTCACTATTGTGCTCCCATTGTCATACTCAGGGCAAATAGCACTGGAGTCTGTTCCCAGCATGTACAGTGTATTGGACTGAACAGGAGCTACTGTTCTTTTCAGTTTCCTAAGCAGAATTGAACTAGATATGGCCGTGTGTGTAGGAAGCACACTTCTTTTGTTCTGAGCAAGCTCACTGTTCTGGCCCTATTGGAAACACAGTAGAGTAGAAGAGTGCTGTTTTCTCAAAAGCAGAGTGTGTTTCTTGTAAGGCGAGCTAGCGTTTGTTTCCCAGTCCTAAATGGAGTTCAATCACATGCAGTTTTTGGTCCCACGAGCAAGAGTTGTTCTCTGGTAAGAAGAGTCACTATTGCGCTCCCATTGTGATACATAGGGCAAATAGCACTGGCACCTGTTCCCAGATTGTACAGTGTATTGGACTGAAGAGGAGCTACTGTTCTTGTCAGCTTCCTAAGCAGAGTTGAACTAGATATGGCCCGTGTGTGTAGGAAGCACAGTTCATTTGTTCTGAGAATGCTCACTGTTCGGACCCCATAAGAAACACAGTAGAGTAGAAGAGTGCTCTTTTCTCAAAAGCAGAGTGTGTTTCTTGTAAGGCGAGCTAGCATTTGTTTCCCATTCATAAATGGAGTTGAATCACATGCAGTTTCTGGTCCTATGAGCAAGAGATGTTTTCTGGTAAGAAAAGTCACTATTGCGCTCCCATTGCCATACACAGTGCAAATAGCACTCGCATCTGTTCCCAGCAATTACAGTGTATTGGACTGAAGCGGAGCTACTGTTCTTGTCAGTTTCCTAAGCAGAGTTGAACTAGATATGGCCCGTGTGTGTAGGAAGCACACTTCTTTTGTTCTGAGCAAGCTCACTGTTCGGACCCCATAGGATACACAGTCGAGTAGAAGAGTGCTCTTTTCTCAAAAGCAGAGTGTGTTTCTTGTTAGGTGAGCTAGCGTTTGTTTCCCAGTCCTAAATGGAGTTGAATCACATGCAGTTTCTTGTCCTACGAGCAAGAGTTGTTTTCTGGTAAGAAGAGTCACTATTGTGCTCCCATTGTCATACACAGGGCAAATAGCAAGGCGTCTGTTCCCAGCATGTACAGTGTATTGGACTGAACAGGAGCTACTGTTCTTTTCAGTTTCCTAAGCAGAATTGAACTAGATATGGCAGTATTTGTATGAAGAACAGTTCTTTTGTTCTGAGCAAGTTCAATGTTCTGGCCCTGTAGGAAACACAGTAGAGTAGAAGAGTGCTCTTTTCGCAAAAGCAGAGTGTGTTTCTTGTAAGGCGAGCTAGCGTTTGTTTCCCAGTCCTAAATGGAGTTGAATCACATGCAGTTTTTGGTCCTACCAGCAAGAGTTGTTTTCTGGTAAGGAAAGTCACTATTGCGCTCCCATTTCCATACACAGTGCAAATAGCACTCACGTCTGTTCCCAGCAAGTACAGTGTATTGACTGAAGCGTAGCTACTGTTATTGTCAGTTTCCTAAGCAGAGTTGAACTAGATATGGCCCGTGTGTGTAGGAAGCACAGTTCTTTTGTTCTGAGCAAGCTTACTGTTCGGACCCCATAGGAAACACAGTAGAGTAGAAGAGTGCTCTTTTCTCAAAAGCAGTGTGTGTTTTTTGTAAGGCAACTAGCGTTTGTTTCCCAGTTCTAAATGGAGTTGAATCACATGCAGTTTCTGTTCCTATGAGCAAGAATTGTTTTCTGGTAAGAAGAGTCACTATTGCGCTCCCATTGCCATACACAGTGCAAATAGCACTCGCGTCTTTTCCCAGCTAGTACAGTGTATTGGACTGAAGAGGAGCTACTGCTCTTGTCAGTTTCCTAAGCAGAGTTGAACTAGATATGGCCCGTGAGTGTAGGAAGCACAGTTCTTTTGTTCTGAGCAAGCTCACTGTTCAGACCCCATAGGAAACACAATAGAGTAGAAGAGTGCTCTTTTCTCAAAAGCAAAGTGTGTTTATTGTAAGGCGAGCTAGCATTTGTTTCCCAGTCCTAAATGGAGTTGAATCACATCCAGTTTTTGGTCCTACGAGCAAGAGTTGTTTTCTGGTAAGGAGAGACACTATTGCGCTCCCAGTGCCATACACAGTGCAAATAGCACTCCCGTCTGTTCCCAGCAATTTCTGTGTATTGGACTGAAGCGGATCTACTGTTCTTGTCAGTTTCCAAAGCAGAGTTGAACTAGATATGGCCCGTGTGTAGGAAGCACAGTTCTTTTGTTATGAGCAAGCTCAATGTTCGGGACCCATAGGAAACACAGTAGAGTAGAAGACTGCTCTTTTCTCAAAAGCAGAGTGTGCTTCTTGTAAGGCGAGCTAGTGTTTGTTTCCCAGTCAGAAATGGAGTTGAATCCCATGCAGTTTCTGGTCCTACGAGCAAGAGGTGTTTTATGGTAAGGAAAGTCACTATTGTGCTCCCATTTCCATACACAGTGCAAATAGCACTCGCGTCTGTTCTTAGCAAGTACAGTGTATTGGACTGAAGTGGAGCTACTGTTCTTGTCAGTTTCCTAAGCAGAGTTGAACTAGATATGGCCCGTGTTGTAGGAAGCACAGTTCTTTTGTTCTGAGCAAGCTCACTGGTCAGAACCGCTGGGTAACACAGTAGAGTAGAAGAGTGCTCTTTTCTCAAAAGCAGAGTGTGTTTTTTGTAAGTCGAGCTAGCGTTTGTTTCCCAGTCCTAAATGGAGTTGAATCCCATGCAGCTTCTGGACCTATGAGCATGAATTGTTTTCTGGTAAGAAGAGTCACTATTGCGCTCCCATTGTCATACACAGGGCAATTAGCACTGGCGTCTGTACCCAGCATGTACAGTGTATTGGACTGAAGAGGATCTACTGTTCTTGTCAGTTTCCTAAGCAGAGTTGAACTAGATATGGCCCGTGTGTGTAGGAAGCACAGTTCTTTTGTTCTGAGCAAGCTCACTGTTCGGACCCCATAGGATACACAATCGAGTAGAAGAGTGCTCTTTTCTCAAAAGCAGAGTGTGTTTCTTGTTAGGCGAGCTAGCGTTTGTTTCCCAGTCCTAAATGGAGTTGAATCACATGCAGAATCTTGTCCTAAGAGCAAGAGTTGTTTTCTGGTAAGAAGAGTCACTATTGTGCTCCCATTGTCATACACAGGGCAAGTAGCACTGGCGTCTGTTTCCAGCATGTACAGTGTATTGGACTGAACAGGAGCTACTGTTCTTTTCAGTTTCCTAAGCAGAATTGAACTAGATATGGCAGTATTTGTATGAAGCACAGTTCTTTTGTTCTGAGCAAGTTCAATGTTCTGGCCCTGTAGGAAACACAGTAGAGTAGAAGAGTGCTATTTTCTCAAAAGCAGAGTGTGTTTCTTGTAAGGCGAGCTAGCGTTTGTTTCCCAGTCCTAAATGGAGTTGAATCACATGCAGTTTTTGGTCCTACGAGCAAGAGTTGTTTTCTGGTAATAAAGTCACTATTGCGCTCCCATTGCCATACACAGTGCAAATAGCACTCGCATCTATTCCTGGCAAGTGCAGTGTATTGGACTGAAGAGGGACTACTCTTCTTGTCAGTTTCCTAAGCAGAGTTGAACTAGATATGTCCCGTGTGTGTAGGAATCACAGTTCTTTTGTTCTGAGCAAGCTCACTATTCGAACCCCATAGGAAACACAGTAGAGTAGAAGAGTGCTCTTTTCTCAAAATCAGAGAGTCTTTCTTGTAAGGCGAGCTAGTGTTTGTTTCCCAGTCAGAAATGGAGTTGAATCCCATCCAGTTTCTTGTCCTATGAGTAAGAGTTGTTTTCTGATAAGAAAAGTCACTATTGTGCTCCTATTCCAATACACAGTGCAAATAGCACTCGCGTCTTTTCCCAGCTAGTACACTGTATTGGACTGAAGAGGAGCTACTGCTCTTGTCAGTTTCCTAAGCAGAGTTGAACTAGATATGGCCCGTGAGTGTAGGAAGCACAGTTCTTTTGTTCTGAGCAAGCTCACTGTTCAGACCCCATAGGAAACACAATAGAGTAGAAGAGTGCTCTTTTCTCAAAAGCAAAGTGTGTTTATTGTAAGGCGAGCTAGCGTTTGTTTCCCAGTCCTAAATGGAGTTGAATCACATCCAGTTTTTGGTCCTACGAGCAAGAGTTGTTTTCTGGTAAGGAAAGACACTATTGCGCTCCCAGTGCCATACACAGTGCAAATAGCACTCCCATCTGTTCCCAGCAATTTCAGTGTATTGGACTGAAGTGGAGCTACTGTTCTTGTCAGTTTCCAAAGCAGAGTTGAACTAGATATGGCCCGTGTGTGTAGGAAGCACAGTTCTTTTGTTATGAGCAAGCTCAATGTTCGGGACCCATAGGAAACACAGTAGAGTAGAAGACTGCTCTTTTCTCAAAAGCAGAGTGTGTTTCTTGTAAGGCGAGCTAGTGTTTGTTTCCCAGTCAGAAATGGAGTTGAATCCCATGCAGTTTCTGGTCCTACGAGCAAGAGGTGTTTTATGGTAAGGAAAGTCACTATTGCGCTCCCATTTCCATACACAGTGCAAATAGCACTCGCGTCTGTTCTTAGCAAGTACAGTGTATTGGACTGAAGTGGAGCTACTCTTCTTGTCAGTTTCCTAAGCAGAGTTGAACTAGATATGGCCCGTGTGTGTAGGAAGCACAGTTCTTTTGTTCTGAGCAAGCTCACTGGTCAGACCCCCTGGGTAACACAGTAGAGTAGAAGAGTGCTCTTTTCTCAAAAGCAGAGTGTGTTTTTTGTAAGTCGAGCTAGCGTTTGTTTCCCAGTCCTAAATGGAGTTGAATCACATGCAGTTTCAGGTCCTACGAGCAAGAGTTGTTTTCTGGTAAGGAAAGTCACTATTGCGCTCCCATTGCCATACACAGTGCAAATAGCACTCGCATCTGTTCCCAGCAAGTACAGTGTATTGGACTGAAGAGGAGCTACTGCTCTGGTCGGTTTCCAAAGCAGAGTTGAACTAGATATGGCCCGTGTGTGTAGTAAGCACAGTTCTTTTGTTCTGAGCAAGCTCACTGTTCGGACCCCATAAGAAACACAGTAGAGTAGAAGAGTGCTCTTTTCTCAAAAGCAGAGTGTGTTTCTTGTAAGGCGAGCTAGCATTTGTTTCCCATTCATAAATGGAGTTGAATCACATGCAGTTTCTGGTCCTAAGAGCAAGAGATGTTTTCTGGTAAAAAAAGTCACTATTGCGCTCCCATTGCCATACACAGTGCAAATAGCACTCGCATCTAATCCTGGCAAGTGCAGTGTATTGGACTGAAGAGGGACTACTCTTCTTGTCAGTTTCCTAAGCAGAGTTGAACTAGATATGGCCCGTGTGTGTAGGAAGCACAGTTCTTTTGTTCTGAGCAAGCTCACTGTTCGGACCCCATAGGATACACAATCGAGTAGAAGAGTGCTCTTTTCTCAAAAGCAGAGTGTGTTTCTTGTTAGGCGAGCTAGCGTTTGTTTCCCCGTCCTAAATGGAGTTGAATCACCTTGCAGATTCTTGTCCTACGAGCAAGAGTTGTTTTCTGGTAAGAAGAGTCACTATTGTGCTCCCATTGTCATACACAGGGCAAGTAGCACTGGCGTCTGTTCCCAGCATGTACAGTGTATTGGACTGAACAGGAGCTACTGTTCTTTTCAATTTCCTAAGCAGAATTGAACTAGATATGGCAGTATTTGTATGAAGCACAGTTCTTTTGTTCTGAGCAAGTTCAATGTTCTGGCCCTGTAGGAAACACAGTAGAGTAGAAGAGTGCTCTTTTCTCAAAAGCAGAGTGTGTTTCTTGTAAGGCGAGCTAGCGTTTGTTTCCCAGTCCTAAATGGAGTTGAATCACATGCAGTTTTAGGTCCTACGAGCAAGAGTTGTTTTCTGGTAATAAAGTCACTATTGCGCTCCCATTGCCATACACAGTGCAAATAGCACTCGCATCTAATCCTGGCAAGTGCAGTGTATTGGACTGAAGAGGGACTACTCTTCTTGTCAGTTTCCTAAGCAGAGTTGAACTAGATATGGCCCGTGTGTGTAGGAAGCACAGTTCTTTTGTTCTGAGCAAGCTCACTGTTCGGACACCATAGGAAAAACAGTAGAGTAGAAGAGTGCTCTTTTCTCAAAAGCAGAGTGTATTTCTTGTAAGGCGAGCTAGCATTTGTTTCCCAATCCTAAATGGAGATGAATCACATGCAGTTTCTGGTCCTACGAGCAAGAGTTGTTTTCTGGTAAGGAAAGTCACTATTGCGCTCCCATTGCCATACACAGCGCAAATAGCACTCGCGTCTGTTCACAGCAAGTACAGTGTATTGGACTGAAGAGGAGCTACTGTTCTTGTTAGTTTCCAAAGCAGAGTTGAACTAGATATGGCCCGTGAGTGTAGGAAGCACAGTACTTTTGTTCTGAGCAAGCTCACTGTTCGGACCCCCTAGGAAACACAGTAGAGTAGAAGAGTGCTCTTTTCTCAAAAGCAGAGTGTGTTTCTTGTAAGGCGAGCTAGCATTTGTTTCCCATTCATAAATGGAGTTTAATCACATGCAGTTTCTGGTTCTACGAGCAAGAGATGTTTTCTGGTAAGAAAAGTCTCTATTGCGCTCCCATTGCCATACACATTGCAAATAGCACTCGCATCTGTTCCCAGCAATTACAGTGTATTGGACTGAAGCGGAGATACTGTTCTTGACAGTTTCCTAAGCAGAGTTGAACTAGATATGGCCGTGTGTGTAGGAAGCACAGTTCATTTGTTCTGAGCAAGCTCACTCCTCTGGCCCTATAGGAAACACAGTAGAGTAGAAGAGTGCTCTTTTCTCAATAGCAGAGGGTGTTTCTTGTAAGGCGAGCTAGCGTTTGTTTCCCAGTCCTAAATGGAGTTGAATCACATGCAATTTTTGGTCCCACGAGCAAGAGTTGTTTTCTGGTAATAAAGTCACTACTGCGCTCCCATTGCCATACACAGTGCAAATAGCACTCGCATCTGTTCCCAGCAAGTACAGTGCATTGGACTGAAGCAGAGCTGCTGTTCTTGTCAGTTTCCTAAGCAGAATTGAACTAGATATGGCCGTGTGTGTAGGAAGCACACTTCTTTTGTTCTGAGCAAGCTCACTGTTCTGGCCCTATTGGAAACACAGTAGAGTAGAAGAGTGCTGTTTTCTCAAAAGCAGAGTGTGTTTCTTGTAAGGCGAGCTAGCGTTTGTTTCCCAGTCCTAAATGGAGTTCAATCACATGAAGTTTTTGGTCCCACGAGCAAGAGTTGTTCTCTGGTAAGAAGAGTCACTATTGCGCTCCCATTGTGATACATAGGGCAAATAGCACTGGCACCTGTTCCCAGATTGTACAGTGTATTGGACTGAAGAGGAGCTACTGTTCTTGTCAGCTTCCTAAGCAGAGTTGAACTAGATATGGCCCGTGTGTGTAGGAAGCACAGTTCATTTGTTCTGAGAATGCTCACTGTTCGGACCCCATAAGAAACACAGTAGAGTAGAAGAGTGCTCTTTTCTCAAAAGCAGAGTGTGTTTCTTGTAAGGCGAGCTAGCATTTGTTTCCCATTCATAAATGGAGTTGAATCACATGCAGTTTCTGGTCCTATGAGCAAGAGATATTT
Source organism: Peromyscus eremicus (assembly GCF_949786415.1). Classification (NCBI taxonomy): domain Eukaryota; kingdom Metazoa; phylum Chordata; class Mammalia; order Rodentia; family Cricetidae; genus Peromyscus; species Peromyscus eremicus. Next base: position 30,588 of record NW_026735242.1, on the reverse strand, counting down.
TCTGGTAAGAAAAGTCACTATTGCGCTCCCATTGCCATACACAGTGCAAATAGCACTCGCATCTGTTCCCAGCAATTACAGTGTATTGGACTGAAGCGGAGCTACTGTTCTTGTCAGTTTCCTAAGCAGAGTTTAACTAGATATGGCCCGTGTGTGTAGGAAGCACACTTCTTTTGTTCTGAGCAAGCTCACTGTTCGGACCCCATAGGATACACAGTCGAGTAGAAGAGTGCTCTTTTCTCAAAAGCAGAGTGTGTTTCTTGTTAGGCGAGCTAGCGTTTGTTTCCCAGTCCTAAATGGAGTTGAATCACATGCAGTTTCTTGTCCTACGAGCAAGAGTTGTTTTCTGGTAAGAAGAGTCACTATTGTGCTCCCATTGTCATACACAGGGCAAATAGCACTGGCGTCTGTTCCCAGCATGTACAGTGTATTGGACTGAACAGGAGCTACTGTTCTTTTCAGTTTCCTAAGCAGAATTGAACTAGATATGGCAGTATTTGTATGAAGCACAGTTCTTTTGTTCTGAGCAAGTTCAATGTTCTGGCCCTGTAGGAAACACAGTAGAGTAGAAGAGTGCTCTTTTCGCAAAAGCAGAGTGTGTTTCTTGTAAGGCGAGCTAGCGTTTGTTTCCCAGTCCTAAATGGAGTTGAATCACATGCAGTTTTTGGTCCTACCAGCAAGAGTTGTTTTCTGGTAAGGAAAGTCACTATTGCGCTCCCATTTCCATACACAGTGCAAATAGCACTCACGTCTGTTCCCAGCAAGTACAGTGTATTGACTGAAGCGTAGCTACTGTTATTGTCAGTTTCCTAAGCAGAGTTGAACTAGATATGGCCCGTGTGTGTAGGAAGCACAGTTCTTTTGTTCTGAGCAAGCTTACTGTTCGGACCCCATAGGAAACACAGTAGAGTAGAAGAGTGCTCTTTTCTCAAAAGCAGTGTGTGTTTTTTGTAAGGCAACTAGCGTTTGTTTCCCAGTTCTAAATGGAGTTGAATCACATGCAGTTTCTGTTCCTATGAGCAAGAATTGTTTTCTGGTAAGAAGAGTCACTATTGCGCTCCCATTGCCATACACAGTGCAAATAGCACTCGCGTCTGTTCCCAGCAAGTACAGTGTATTGGACTGAAGAGGGGCTACTTTTCTTGTCAGTTTCCTAAGCAGAGTTGAACTAGATATGGCCCGTGTGTGTAGGAAGCACAGTTCTTTTGTTCTGAGCAAGCTCACTGTTCGGACCCTATAGGAAACACAGTAGAGTAGAAGAGTGCTCTTTTCTCAAAAGCAGAGTGTGTTTTTTGTAAGGCGAGATAGCGTTGTTTCCCAGTCCTAAATGGAGTTGAATCTCATGCAGTTTTTGGTCAGATGACCAAGAGTTGTTTTCTGGTAAGGAAAGTCACTATTGCGCTCCCATTTCCATACACTGTGCAAATAGCACTCACGTCTGTTCCCAGCAAGTACAGTGTATTGGACTGAAGCGTAGCTACTGTTCTTGTCAGTTTCCTAAGCAGAGTTGAACTAGATATGGCCCGTGTGTGTAGGAAGCACAGTTCTTTTGTTCTGAGCAAGCTCACTGTTCGGACCCCATAGGAAACACAGTAGAGTAGAAGAGTGCTCTTTTCTCAAAAGCAGAGTGTGTTTCTTGTAAGGTGAGCCAGCGTTTGTTTCCCAATCCTAAATGGAGATGAATCACATGCAGTTTCTTGTCCTACGAGCAAGAGTTGTTTTCTGGTAAGAAGAGTCACTATTGTGCTCCCATTGTCATACTCAGGGCAAATAGCACTGGAGTCTGTTCCCAGCATGTACAGTGTATTGGACTGAACAGGAGCTACTGTTCTTTTCAGTTTCCTAAGCAGAATTGAACTAGATATGGCCGTGTGTGTAGGAAGCACACTTCTTTTGTTCTGAGCAAGCTCACTGTTCTGGCCCTATTGGAAACACAGTAGAGTAGAAGAGTGCTGTTTTCTCAAAAGCAGAGTGTGTTTCTTGTAAGGCGAGCTAGCGTTTGTTTCCCAGTCCTAAATGGAGTTCAATCACATGCAGTTTTTGGTCCCACGAGCAAGAGTTGTTCTCTGGTAAGAAGAGTCACTATTGCGCTCCCATTGTGATACATAGGGCAAATAGCACTGGCACCTGTTCCCAGATTGTACAGTGTATTGGACTGAAGAGGAGCTACTGTTCTTGTCAGCTTCCTAAGCAGAGTTGAACTAGATATGGCCCGTGTGTGTAGGAAGCACAGTTCATTTGTTCTGAGAATGCTCACTGTTCGGACCCCATAAGAAACACAGTAGAGTAGAAGAGTGCTCTTTTCTCAAAAGCAGAGTGTGTTTCTTGTAAGGCGAGCTAGCATTTGTTTCCCATTCATAAATGGAGTTGAATCACATGCAGTTTCTGGTCCTATGAGCAAGAGATGTTTTCTGGTAAGAAAAGTCACTATTGCGCTCCCATTGCCATACACAGTGCAAATAGCACTCGCATCTGTTCCCAGCAATTACAGTGTATTGGACTGAAGCGGAGCTACTGTTCTTGTCAGTTTCCTAAGCAGAGTTGAACTAGATATGGCCCGTGTGTGTAGGAAGCACACTTCTTTTGTTCTGAGCAAGCTCACTGTTCGGACCCCATAGGATACACAGTCGAGTAGAAGAGTGCTCATTTCTCAAAAGCAGAGTGTGTTTCTTGTTAGGTGAGCTAGCGTTTGTTTCCCAGTCCTAAATGGAGTTGAATCACATGCAGTTTCTTGTCCTACGAGCAAGAGTTGTTTTCTGGTAAGAAGAGTCACTATTGTGCTCCCATTGTCATACACAGGGCAAATAGCAAGGCGTCTGTTCCCAGCATGTACAGTGTATTGGACTGAACAGGAGCTACTGTTCTTTTCAGTTTCCTAAGCAGAATTGAACTAGATATGGCAGTATTTGTATGAAGCACAGTTCTTTTGTTCTGAGCAAGTTCAATGTTCTGGCCCTGTAGGAAACACAGTAGAGTAGAAGAGTGCTCTTTTCTCAAAAGCAGAGTGTGTTTCTTGTAAGGCGAGCTAGCGTTTGTTTCCCAGTCCTAAATGGAGTTGAATCACATGCAGTTTTTGGTCCTACCAGCAAGAGTTGTTTTCTGGTAAGGAAAGTCACTATTGCGCTCCCATTTCCATACACAGTGCAAATAGCACTCACGTCTGTTCCCAGCAAGTACAGTGTATTGACTGAAGCGTAGCTACTGTTATTGTCAGTTTCCTAAGCAGAGTTGAACTAGATATGGCCCGTGTGTGTAGGAAGCACAGTTCTTTTGTTCTGAGCAAGCTTACTGTTCGGACCCCATAGGAAACACAGTAGAGTAGAAGAGTGCTCTTTTCTCAAAAGCAGTGTGTGTTTTTTGTAAGGCAACTAGCGTTTGTTTCCCAGTTCTAAATGGAGTTGAATCACATGCAGTTTCTGTTCCTATGAGCAAGAATTGTTTTCTGGTAAGAAGAGTCACTATTGCGCTTCCATTGCCATACACAGTGCAAATAGCACTCGCGTCTTTTCCCAGCTAGTACAGTGTATTGGACTGAAGAGGAGCTACTGCTCTTGTCAGTTTCCTAAGCAGAGTTGAACTAGATATGGCCCGTGAGTGTAGGAAGCACAGTTCTTTTGTTCTGAGCAAGCTCACTGTTCAGACCCCATAGGAAACACAATAGAGTAGAAGAGTGCTCTTTTCTCAAAAGCAAAGTGTGTTTATTGTAAGGCGAGCTAGCATTTGTTTCCCAGTCCTAAATGGAGTTGAATCACATCCAGTTTTTGGTCCTACGAGCAAGAGTTGTTTTCTGGTAAGGAGAGACACTATTGCGCTCCCAGTGCCATACACAGTGCAAATAGCACTCCCGTCTGTTCCCAGCAATTTCTGTGTATTGGACTGAAGCGGATCTACTGTTCTTGTCAGTTTCCAAAGCAGAGTTGAACTAGATATGGCCCGTGTGTAGGAAGCACAGTTCTTTTGTTATGAGCAAGCTCAATGTTCGGGACCCATAGGAAACACAGTAGAGTAGAAGACTGCTCTTTTCTCAAAAGCAGAGTGTGCTTCTTGTAAGGCGAGCTAGTGTTTGTTTCCCAGTCAGAAATGGAGTTGAATCCCATGCAGTTTCTGGTCCTACGAGCAAGAGGTGTTTTATGGTAAGGAAAGTCACTATTGTGCTCCCATTTCCATACACAGTGCAAATAGCACTCGCGTCTGTTCTTAGCAAGTACAGTGTATTGGACTGAAGTGGAGCTACTGTTCTTGTCAGTTTCCTAAGCAGAGTTGAACTAGATATGGCCCGTGTTGTAGGAAGCACAGTTCTTTTGTTCTGAGCAAGCTCACTGGTCAGAACCGCTGGGTAACACAGTAGAGTAGAAGAGTGCTCTTTTCTCAAAAGCAGAGTGTGTTTTTTGTAAGTCGAGCTAGCGTTTGTTTCCCAGTCCTAAATGGAGTTGAATCCCATGCAGCTTCTGGACCTATGAGCATGAATTGTTTTCTGGTAAGAAGAGTCACTATTGCGCTCCCATTGTCATACACAGGGCAATTAGCACTGGCGTCTGTACCCAGCATGTACAGTGTATTGGACTGAAGAGGATCTACTGTTCTTGTCAGTTTCCTAAGCAGAGTTGAACTAGATATGGCCCGTGTGTGTAGGAAGCACAGTTCTTTTGTTCTGAGCAAGCTCACTGTTCGGACCCCATAGGATACACAATCGAGTAGAAGAGTGCTCTTTTCTCAAAAGCAGAGTGTGTTTCTTGTTAGGCGAGCTAGCGTTTGTTTCCCAGTCCTAAATGGAGTTGAATCACATGCAGAATCTTGTCCTAAGAGCAAGAGTTGTTTTCTGGTAAGAAGAGTCACTATTGTGCTCCCATTGTCATACACAGGGCAAGTAGCACTGGCGTCTGTTCCCAGCATGTACAGTGTATTGGACTGAACAGGAGCTACTGTTCTTTTCAGTTTCCTAAGCAGAATTGAACTAGATATGGCAGTATTTGTATGAAGCACAGTTCTTTTGTTCTGAGCAAGTTCAATGTTCTGGCCCTGTAGGAAACACAGTAGAGTAGAAGAGTGCTCTTTTCTCAAAAGCAGAGTGTGTTTATTGTAAGGCGAGCTAGCGTTTGTTTCCCAGTCCTAAATGGAGTTGAATCACATGCAGTTTTTGGTCCTACGAGCAAGAGTTGTTTTCTGGTAATAAAGTCACTATTGCGCTCCCATTGCCATACACAGTGCAAATAGCACTCGCATCTATTCCTGGCAAGTGCAGTGTATTGGACTGAAGAGGGACTACTCTTCTTGTCAGTTTCCTAAGCAGAGTTGAACTAGATATGGCCCGTGTGTGGAGGAAGCACAGTTCTTTTGTTCTGAGCAAGCTCACCGTTCGGACACCATAGGAAAAACAGTAGAGTAGAAGAGTGCTCTTTTCTCAAAAGCAGAGTGTATTTCTTGTAAGGCGAGCTAGCGTTTGTTTCCCAATCCTAAATGGAGATGAATCACATGCAGTTTCTGGTCCTACGAGCAAGAGTTTTTTTCTGGTAAGGAAAGTCACTATTGCGCTCCCATTGCCATACACAGCGCAAATAGCACTCGCGTCTGTTCACAGCAAGTACAGTGTATTGGACTGAAGAGGAGCTACTGTTCTTGTTAGTTTCCAAAGCAGAGTTGAACTAGATATGGCCCGTGAGTGTAGGAAGCACAGTTCTTTTGTTCTGAGCAAGGTCACTGTTCGGACCCCCTAGGAAACACAGTAGAGTAGAAGAGTGCTCTTTTCTCAAAAGCAGAGTGTGTTTCTTGTAAGGCGAGCTAGCATTTGTTTCCCATTCATAAATGGAGTTGAATCACATGCAGTTTCTGGTTCTACGAGCAAGAGATGTTTTCTGGTAAGAAAAGTCTCTATTGCGCTCCCATTGCCATACACATTGCAAATAGCACTCGCATCTGTTCCCAGCAATTACAGTGTATTGGACTGAAGCGGAGATACTGTTCTTGACAGTTTCCTAAGCAGAGTTGAACTAGATATGGCCGTGTGTGTAGGAAGCACAGTTCTTTTGTTCTGAGCAAGCTCACTCCTCTGGCCCTATAGGAAACACAGTAGAGTAGGAGAGTGCTCTTTTCTCAAAAGCAGAGGGTGTTTCTTGTAAGGCGAGCTAGCGTTTGTTTCCCAGTCCTAAATGGAGTTGAATCACATGCAATTTTTGGTCCCACGAGCAAGAGTTGTTTTCTGGTAATAAAGTCACTACTGCGCTCCCATTGCCATACACAGTGCAAATAGCACTCGCATCTGTTCCCAGCAAGTACAGTGCATTGGACTGAAGCAGAGCTGCTGTTCTTGTCAGTTTCCTAAGCAGAGTTGAACTAGATATGTCCCGTGTGTGTAGGAATCACAGTTCTTTTGTTCTGAGCAAGCTCACTATTCGAACCCCATAGGAAACACAGAGTAGAAGAGTGCTCTTTTCTCAAAATCAGAGAGTCTTTCTTGTAAGGCGAGCTAGTGTTTGTTTCCCAGTCAGAAATGGAGTTGAATCCCATCCAGTTTCTTGTCCTATGAGTAAGAGTTGTTTTCTGATAAGAAAAGTCACTATTGTGCTCCTATTCCAATACACAGTGCAAATAGCACTCGCGTCTTTTCCCAGCTAGTACAGTGTATTGGACTGAAGAGGAGCTACTGCTCTTGTCAGTTTCCTAAGCAGAGTTGAACTAGATATGGCCCGTGAGTGTAGGAAGCACAGTTCTTTTGTTCTGAGCAAGCTCACTGTTCAGACCCCATAGGAAACACAATAGAGTAGAAGAGTGCTCTTTTCTCAAAAGCAAAGTGTGTTTATTGTAAGGCGAGCTAGCGTTTGTTTCCCAGTCCTAAATGGAGTTGAATCACATCCAGTTTTTGGTCCTACGAGCAAGAGTTGTTTTCTGGTAAGGAAAGACACTATTGCGCTCCCAGTGCCATACACAGTGCAAATAGCACTCCCGTCTGTTCCCAGCAATTTCAGTGTATTGGACTGAAGCGGAGCTACTGTTCTTGTCAGTTTCCAAAGCAGAGTTGAACTAGATATGGCCCGTGTGTGTAGGAAGCACAGTTCTTTTGTTATGAGCAAGCTCAATGTTCGGGACCCATAGGAAACACAGTAGAGTAGAAGACTGCTCTTTTCTCAAAAGCAGAGTGTGTTTCTTGTAAGGCGAGCTAGTGTATGTTTCCCAGTCAGAAATGGAGTTGAATCCCATGCAGTTTCTGGTCCTACGAGCAAGAGGTGTTTTATGGTAAGGAAAGTCACTATTGCGCTCCCATTTCCATACACAGTGCAAATAGCACTCGCGTCTGTTCTTAGCAAGTACAGTGTATTGGACTGAAGTGGAGCTACTCTTCTTGTCAGTTTCCTAAGCAGAGTTGAACTAGATATGGCCCGTGTGTGTAGGAAGCACAGTTCTTTTGTTCTGAGCAAGCTCACTGGTCAGACCCCCTGGGTAACACAGTAGAGTAGAAGAGTGCTCTTTTCTCAAAAGCAGAGTGTGTTTTTTGTAAGTCGAGCTAGCGTTTGTTTCCCAGTCCTAAATGGAGTTGAATCACATGCAGTTTCAGGTCCTACGAGCAAGAGTTGTTTTCTGGTAAGGAAAGTCACTATTGCGCTCCCATTGCCATACACAGTGCAAATAGCACTCGCATCTGTTCCCAGCAAGTACAGTGTATTGGACTGAAGAGGAGCTACTGCTCTGGTCGGTTTCCAAAGCAGAGTTGAACTAGATATGGCCCGTGTGTGTAGTAAGCACAGTTCTTTTGTTCTGAGCAAGCTCACTGTTCGGACCCCATAAGAAACACAGTAGAGTAGAAGAGTGCTCTTTTCTCAAAAGCAGAGTGTGTTTCTTGTAAGGCGAGCTAGCATTTGTTTCCCATTCATAAATGGAGTTGAATCACATGCAGTTTCTGGTCCTACGAGCAAGAGATGTTTTCTGGTAAAAAAAGTCACTATTGCGCTCCCATTGCCATACACAGTGCAAATAGCACTCGCATTGGTTCCCAGCAAGTACAGTGTATTGGACTGAAGCGGAGCTATTGTTCTTGTCAGTTTCCTAAGCAGAGTTTAACTAGATATGGCCCGTGTGTGTAGGAAGCACAGTTCTTTTGTTCTGAGCAAGCTCACTGTTCGGACCCCATAGAATACACAATCGAGTAGAAGAGTGCTCTTTTCTCAAAAGCAGAGTGTGTTTCTTGTTAGGCGAGCTAGCGTTTGTTTCCTAATCCTAAATGGAGATGAATCACATGCAGTTTCTTTTCCTACGAGCAAGAGTTGTTTTCTGGTAAGAAGAGTCACTATTGTGCTCCCATTGTGATACATAAGGCAAATAGCACTGGCATCTGTTCCCAGATTGTACAGTGTATTGCACTGAAGAGGATCTACTGTTCTTGTCAGTTTCCTAAGCAGAGTTGAACTAGACATGGCCGTGTGTGTAGGAAGCACAGTTCTTTTGTTCTGAGCAAGCTCACTGCTTTGACCCTATAGGAAACACAGTAGAGTAGAAGACTGCTCATTTCCTAAAAGCAGAGTGTGTTTCTTGTAAGGCGAGCTAGCCTTTGTTTCCCAGACCTAAATGGAGTTGAATCACATGCAGTTTTTGGTCCTACAAGCAAGAGTTGTTTTCTGGAAAGGAAAGTCACTATTGCGCTCCCATTAACATACACAGTGCAAATAGCACTTGCGTCTGTTCCCAGCAAGTGCAGTGTATTGGACTGAAGAAGAGCTACTGTTCTTGTCAGTTTCCTAAGCAGAGTTGAACTAGATATGGCCCATGTGTGTAGGAAACACAGTTCTTTTATTCTGAGCAAGCTCACTGTTCGGACCCCTTAGGAAACACAGTAGAGTAGAAGAGTGCTCTTTTCTCAAAAGCAGAGTGTGTTTCTCGTAAGGCGAGCTAGAGTTTGTTTGCCAATCCTAAATGGAGATCAATCACATGCAGTTTCTTGTCTTACGAGTAAGAGTTGTTTTCTGGTAAGAAGAGTCACTATTGCACTCCCATTGTCATAAACGGGGCAAATAGCACTGGCATCTGTTCCCAGCAAGTACAGTGTATTGGACTGAAGCGGAGCTACTGTTCTTGTCAGTTTCCTAAGCAGAGTTGAACTAGATATGGCCCTTGTGTGTAGGAAGCACAGTTCTTTTGTTCTGAGCAAGCTCACTATTCGGAAAACATAGGAAACACAGTAGAGCAGAAGAGTGCTCTTTTCTCAAAATCAGAGAGTCTTTCTTGTAAGGCGAGCTAGTGTTTGTTTCCCAGTCCTAAATGGAGTTGAATCACATCCACTTTTTGGTCCTACGAGCAAGAGTTGTTTTCTGATAAGGAAAGTCACTATTGCGCTCCCAGTGCCATACACAGTGCAAATAGCACTCGCGTCAGTTCCCAGCAAGTACAGTGTATTGGACTGAATATGAGCTACTGTTTTTGTCAGTTTCCTAAGCAGAGTTGAACTAGATATGGCCCGTGATAGTAGGAAGCACAGTTCTTTTATTCCGAGTAAGCTCAATGTTCGGACCACATAGGAAACACATTAGAGTAGAAGACTGCTCTTTTCTCAAAAGCAGAGTGTGTTTCTTGTAAGGCGAGCTAGCGTTTGTTTCCCAGTCCTAAATGGAGTTGAATCACATGCAGTTTTTGGTCCTATGAGCAAGAGTTGTTTTCTGGTAATAAAGTAACTATTGCGCTCCCATTGCCATACACAGTGCAAATAGCACTCGCATCTGTTCTAGGCAAGTACAGTGTACTGGACTGAAGCGGAGCTACTGTTCTTGTCAGTTTCCTAAGCAGAGTTGAACTAGATATGGCCCGTGTGTGTAGGAAGCACAGTTCTTTTGTACTAAGCAAGCTCACTGTTCGGACCCCATAGGAAACACAGTAGAGTAGAAAAGTGCTCTTTTCTCAAAAGCAGAGTGTGTTTCTTGTAAGACAAGCTAGTGTTTGTTTCCCAGTCAGAAACAGAGTTGAATCACAGGCAGTTTCTGGTCCTACGAGCAAGAGTTGTTTTCTGGTAAGAAGAGTCACTATTGTGCTCCCATTGCTATACACAGTGCAAATAGCACTCGCGTCTGCTCCCAGCAAGTACAGTGTATTGGACTGAAGAGGAGCTACTGTTCTTGTCAGTTTCCCAAGCATAGTTGAACTAGATGTGGCCCGTTTGTGTAGGAAGCACAGTTATTTTGTTCTGAGCAAGCTCACTGTTCAGACCCTATAGGAAACACTGTAGAGTAGAAGAGTGCTCTTTTCTCAAAAGCAGAGTGTGTTTCTTGTAAAGGAAGCTAGCGTTTCTTGCCCAGGTTTAAATGGAGTTGAATCACATGCACTTTCTGGTCCTACGAGCAAGAGTTGTTTTCTGGTAAGGAAAGTCACTATTGCGCTCCCTTAGCCACACACAGTGCAAATAGCACTCGTGTATGTTCCCAGCAAGTACAGTGTATTGGAAAGAAGAGGATATACTGTTCTTGTCAGTTTCCTAAGCAGAGTGGAACTAGATATGACCCGTGTGTGTAGGAAGCACAGTTCTTTTTTCTGAGCAAGCTCACGGTTCCGAGCACATAGGAAACACAGTAGAGTAGAAGAGTGCTCTTTTCTCAAAAGCAGAGTGTGTTTCTTGTAAGGCGAGCTAGCGTTTGTTTGCCAGTCCTAAATGGAGTTGAATCCCATGCAGTTTCTGGTCCTACAAGCAAGAGTTGTTTTCTGGTAAGAAGAGTCACTATTGCGCTCCCATTGTCATACACAGGGCAAATAGCACTGGCATCTGTTCCCAGCATGTACAGTGTGTTAGACTGAAGAGGATCTACTGTTCTTGTCAGTTTCCTAAGCAGAGATGAACTAGATATGGCCCGTGTGTATAGGAAGCACAGTTCTTTTGTTCTGAGCAAGCTCACTGTTCTGGCCCTATAGGAAACACAGTAGAGTAGAAGAGTGCTCTTTTCTCAAAAGCAGAGTGTGTTTCTTGTAAGGCGAGCTAGCATTTGTTTCCCAGTCCTAAATGGAGTTGAATCCCATGCAGTTTCTGATCCTACGAGCAAGAGTTGTTTTCTGGTAAGAAGAGTCACTATTGTGCTCCCATTGACATACACAGTGCAAATAGCACTCGCGTCTGCTCCAGCAAGTACAGTGTATTGGACTGAAGAGGAGCTACTGTTCTTGTCAGTTTCCTAAGCAGAGTTGAACTAGATATGTCCCTTTTGTGTAGGAAGCACAGTTCTTTTGTTCTGAGCAAGCTCACTGTTCTGGCCCTATAGGAAACACAGTAGAGTAGAAGAGTGCTCTTTTCTCAAAAGCAGAGTGTGTTTCTTGTAAGGCGAGCTAGCGTTTGTTTCCCAGTCCTAAATGGAGTTGAATCCCATGCAGTTTCTGGTCCTACGAGCAAGAGTTGTTTTCTGGTAAAAAGAGTCACTATTGCGCTCCCATTTCCATACACAGTGCAAATAGCACTCGCGTCTGTTCCCAGCAAGTACAGTGTATTGTACAGTAGAGGAGCTACTGTTCTTGTCAGTGTCCTAAACAGAGTTGAACTAGATATGGCCCGTGTGTGTAGGAAGCACAGTCCTTTTGTTCTGAGCAAGCTCACTGTTCTGGCCCTTTAGGAAACACAGTAGAGCAGAAGAGTGCTCTTTATTCAAAAGCAGAGTGTGTTTTTGTAAGGCGAGCAAGCGTTTGTTTCCCAGTCCTAAATGGAATTGAATCACATGCACTTTCTGGTACTACGAGCAAGAGTTGTTTTCTAGTAAGGAAATTCACTATGGTGCTCCCATTGCCATACACAGTGCAAATAGCACTGGCGTCTGCTCCAAGCAAGTACAGTGTATTGGACTGAAGAGGAGCTACTGTTCTTGTCAGTTTCCGAAGCAGAGTTGAACTAGATATGGCCCATGTGTGTAGGAAGCACAGTTCTTTTGTTCTGAGCAAGCTCACTGTTCGGACCCCATAGGAAACACAGTAGAGTAGAAGAGTGCTCTTTTCTCAAATGCGTAGTGTGTTTCTTGCAAGGCAAGCTAGCGTTTGTTTCCCAGTCCTAAATGGAGTTGAATCCCATGCAGTTTCTGGTCCTACAAGCAAGAGTTGTTTTCTGGTAAGAAGATTCACTCTTGTGCTCCCATTGTCATACACAGGGCAAATAGCACGGACGTCTGTTCCCAGCATGTAAAGTGTATTGGACTGAAGAGGATCTACTCTTCTTGTCAGTTTCCTAAGCAGAGTTGAACTAGATATGGCCCGTGTGTGTAGGAAGCACAGTTCTTTTGTTCTGAGCAAGCTCACTGTTCAGACCCTATAGGAAACACTGTAGAGTAGAAGAGTGCTCTTTTCTCAAAAGCAGAGTGTGTTTTTTCTAAGGCGAGCTATGGTTTGTTTCCCAGTCCTAAATGGAGTTGAATCACATGCAGTTTCTGGTCCTACAGGCAAGAGTTGTTTTCTGGTGGGAAGAGTCACTATTGAGCTCCCATTGTCATACACAGTGCAAATACCTCTCACGTCTGCTCCCAGCAAGTACATTATATTAGACAGAAGAGGAGCTACTGTTCTTGTCAGTTTCCTAAGCAGAGTTGAACTAGATATGGCCCGTGTATGTAGGAAGCACAGTTCTTTTGTTCTGAGCAAGCTCACTGTTCGGACCCCATAGGAAACACAGTAGAGTAGAAGAGTGCTGTTTTCTCAAAAGCAGAGTGTGTTTCTTGTAAGACAAGCTAGCGTTTGTTTCCCAGTCCTAAATGAAGTTGAATCACATCCTGTTTTTGGTCCTACGAGCAAGAGTTGTTTTCTGGTAAGGAAAGTCACTATTGCACTCCCATTGCCATAGACAGTGCAAATAGCACTCGCATCTGTTCCCATCAAGTACAGTGTATTGGACTGAAAAGGAGCTATTGTTCTTGTCAGTTTCCTAAGTAGAATTGAACTAGATATGGCCGTGTGCCTAGGAAGCACAGTTTTTTTTTGTTCTGAGCAAGCTCACTGTTCTGGCCCTATAGGAAACAAAGTAGAGTAGAAAAGTGATGGTTTCGAAAAAGCAGAGTGTCTTTCTTGTAAGACGAGCTAGCGTTTGTTTCCCAGTCCTAAATGGAATTGAATCACATGAAGTTTCTGGTCCTACGTGCAAGAGTTGTTTTCTGGTAAGGAAAGTCACTATTGCGATCCCATTGCCATACACAGTGCAAATAGCACTCGCATCTGCTCCCAGCAAGTGCAGTGTATTGGACTGAAGAAGAGCTACTGTTCTTGTCAGTTTCCTAAGCAGAGTTGAAGTAGATATGGCCCATGTGTGTAGGAAACACAGTTCTTTTGTTCTGAGCAAGCTCACTGTACGGACCCCATAAGAAACACAGTAGAGTAGAAGACTGCTCTTTTCTCAAAAGCAGAGTGTGTTTCTTGTAAGGCGAGCTAGCATTTGTTTCCCACTCCTAAATGCAGATGAATCACATGGAGTTTCTTGTCCTACGTGTAAGAGATGTTTTCTGGTAAGAAGAGTCACTAATGCGCTACCATTGTCATACACAGGGCAAATAGCACTGGCGTCTGTTCCCAGCATGTACAGTATATTGGAATGAAGAGCAAGTACTGTTCTTGTCAGATTCCTAAGCAGAGTTGAACTAGATATGGCCCGTGTGTGTAGGAAGCACAGTTCTTTTGTTCTGAGATTGCTCACTATTCTGGCCTTATAGGAAAGACATTAGAGTAGAAGAGTGCTCCTTTCTCAAAAGCAGAGTGTGTTTCTTGTTAGGCGAGCTAGCGTTTGTTTCCCAGTCCTAAATGGAGTTGAATCACATGCAGTTTCTTGTCCTACGAGCAAGAGTTGTTTTCTGGTAAGAAGAGTCACTATTGTGCTCCCATTGTCATACACAGGGCAAATAGCACTGGCGACTGTTCCCAGCATGTACAGTGTATTGGACTGAACAGGAGCTACTGTTCTTTTCAGTTTCCTAAGCAGAATTGAACTAGATATGGCAGTATTTGTATGAAGCACAGTTCTTTTGTTCTGAGCAAGTTCAATGTTCTGGCCCTGTAGGAAACACAGTAGAGTAGAAGAGTGCTCTTTTCTCAAAAGCAGAGTGTGTTTCTTGTAAGGCGAGCTAGCGTTTGTTTCCCAGTCCTAAATGGAGTTGAATCACATGCAGTTTTTGGTCCTACGAGCAAGAGTTGTTTTCTGGTAATAAAGTCACTATTGCGCTCCCATTGCCATACACAGTGCAAATAGCACTCGCATCTATTCCTGGCAAGTGCAGTGTATTGGACTGAAGAGGGACTACTCTTCTTGTCAGTTTCCTAAGCAGAGTTGAACTAGATATGGCCCGTGTGTGTAGGAAGCACAGTTCTTTTGTTCTGAGCAAGCTCACTGTTTGGACACCATAGGAAAAACAGTAGAGTAGAAGAGTGTTCTTTTCTCAAAAGCAGAGTGTGTTTCTTGTAAGGCGAGCTAGCGTTTGTTTCCCATTCCTAAAAGGAGATGAATCACATGCAGTTTCTGGTCCTACGAGCAAGAGTTGTTTTCTGGTAAGAAGAGTCACTATTGCGCTCCCATTGTGATACTTAGGGCAAATAGCACTGGCATCTGTTTCCAGATTGTACAGTGTATTGGACTGAAGAGGAGCTACTGTTCTTTTCAGTTTCCTAAGCAGACTTGAACTAGATATGGCCCGTGTGTGAAGGAAGCACAGTTCTTTTGTTCTGAGAATGCTCACTGTTCTGGCCCTATGGGAAACACAGTAGAGTAGAAGAGTGCTCTTTTTTCAAAAGCAGAGTCTGTTTCTTGTAAGGCAAGCTAGTGTTTGTTTCCCAGTCAGAAATGGAGTTGAATCCCATGCAGTTTCTGCTCCTACGAGCAAGAGGTGTTTTCTAGTCAGGTAAGTCAGTATTGCGCTCCCATTTACATACACAGTGCAAATAGCACTCGCGTCTGTTCCCAGCAAGTACATTGTATTGGACTGAAGTGGAGCTACTGTTCTTGTCAGTTTCCTAAGCAGAGATGAACTAGATATGGCCCGTGTGAGTAGGAAGCACAGTTCTTTTGTTCTGAGCAAGCTCACTGCTCAGACCCCCTAGGAAACACAGTAGAGTAGAAGAGTGCTCTTTTCTCAAAAGTAGAGTGTGTTTTTTGTAAGGCGAGATAGCGTTTGTTTCCCAGTCCTAAATGGAGTTGAATCACATCCAGTTTTTGGTCCTACGAGCAAGAGTTGTTTTCTGGTAAGGAAAGTTACTATTGTGCTCCCAGTGCCATACACAGTGCAAATAGCACTCCCGTCTGTTCCCAGCAAGTACAGTGTATTGGACTGAAGAGGAGCTACTGTTCTTGTCAGTTTCCAAAGCAGAGTTGAACTAGATATGGCCCGTGTGTGTAGGAAGCACAGTTCTTTTGTTATGAGCAAGCTCAATGTTAGGGACCCATAGGAAACACAGTAGAGTAGAAGACTGCTCTTTTCTCAAAAGCAGAGTGTGTTTCTTGTAAGGCGAGCTAGTGTTTGTTTCCCAGTCAGAAATGGAGTTGAATCCCATGCAGTTTCTGGTCCTACGAGCAAGAGGTGTTTTATGGTAAGGAAAGTCACTATTGCGCTCCCATTTCCATACACAGTGCAAATAGCACTCGCGTCTGTTCTTAGCAAGTACAGTGTATTGGACTGAATAGGAGCTACAGTTCTTGTCAGTTTCCTAAGCAGAGATGAACTAGATATGGCCCGTGTGTGTAGGAAGCACAGTTCTTTTGTTCTGAGCAAGCTCACTGGTCAGACCCCCTAGGAAACACAGTAGAGTAGAAGAGTGCTCTTTTCTCAAAAGAAGAGTGTGTTTTTTGTAAGGCGAGATAGCGTTGTTTCCTAGTCCCAAATGGAGTTGAATCTCATGCAGTTTTTGGTCCTACGACCAAGAGTTGTTTTCTGGTAAGGAAAGTCACTATTGCGCTCCCATTTCCATACACAGTGCAAATAGCACTCACGTCTGTTCCCAGCAAGTACAGTGTATTGGACTGAAGCATAGCTACTGTTCTTGTCAGTTTCCTAAGCAGAGTTGAAGTAGATATGGCCCCTGTGTGTAGGAAGCACATTTCTTTTGTTCTGAGCAAGCTCACTATTCGGACCCCATAGGAAACGCAGTAGAGTAGAAGAGTGCTCTTTTCTCAAAATCAGAGTGTCTTTCTTCTAAGGCGAGCTAGTGTTTGTTTCCCTGTCAGAAATGGAGTTGAATACCATGCAGTTTCTGGTCCTATGAGCAAGAGTTGTTTTCTGATAAGAAGAGTCACTATTGTGCTCCTATTGCCATACACAGTGCAAATAGCACTCGCGTCTGTTCCCAGCAAGAACAGTGTATTGGACTGAATAGGAGCTACTGTTCTTGTCAGTTTCCTAAGCAGAGTTGAACTACATATGGTCCGTGTGTGTAGGAAACACAGTTCTTTTGTTCTGAGCAAGCTCACTGTTCGGACCCTATAGGAAACACAGTAGAGTAGAAGAGTGCTCTTTTCTCAAAAGCAGAGTGTGTTTCTTTTAAGGCAAGCTAGCATTCGTTTCCCAGTCCTAAATGGAGCTGAATCACATGCAGTTTCTGGTCCTACGAGCAAGAGTTGTTTTCTGGTAAGGAAAGTCACTATTACACTCCCATTGCCATATACAGTGCAAATAGCACTCGCATCTGTTCCCAGCAAGTACAGTGTATTGGACTGAAGAGGAGCTACTGTTCTTGTCATTTCCCTAGCAGAGTTGAACTAGATATGGCCCGTGTGTGTAGGAAGCACAGTTCTTTTGTTCTGAGCAAGCTCACTGTTCGGACCCCATAGGATACACAGTCGAGTAGAAGAGTGCTCTTTTCTCAAAAGCAGAGTGTGTTTCTTGTTAGGTGAGCTAGCGTTTGTTTCCCAGTCCTAAATGGAGTTGAATCACATGCAGTTTCTTGTCCTACGAGCAAGAGTTGTTTTCTGGTAAGAAGAGTCACTATTGTGCTCCCATTGTCATACACAGGGCAAATAGCAAGGCGTCTGTTCCCAGCATGTACAGTGTATTGGACTGAACAGGAGCTACTGTTCTTTTCAGTTTCCTAAGCAGAATTGAACTAGATATGGCAGTATTTGTATGAAGCACAGTTCTTTTGTTCTGAGCAAGTTCAATGTTCTGGCCCTGTAGGAAACACAGTAGAGTAGAAGAGTGCTCTTTTCGCAAAAGCAGAGTGTGTTTCTTGTAAGGCGAGCTAGCGTTTGTTTCCCAGTCCTAAATGGAGTTGAATCACATGCAGTTTTTGGTCCTACCAGCAAGAGTTGTTTTCTGGTAAGGAAAGTCACTATTGCGCTCCCATTTCCATACACAGTGCAAATAGCACTCACGTCTGTTCCCAGCAAGTACAGTGTATTGACTGAAGCGTAGCTACTGTTATTGTCAGTTTCCTAAGCAGAGTTGAACTAGATATGGCCCGTGTGTGTAGGAAGCACAGTTCTTTTGTTCTGAGCAAGCTTACTGTTCGGACCCCATAGGAAACACAGTAGAGTAGAAGAGTGCTCTTTTCTCAAAAGCAGTGTGTGTTTTTTGTAAGGCAACTAGCGTTTGTTTCCCAGTTCTAAATGGACTTGAATCACATGCAGTTTCTGTTCCTATGAGCAAGAATTGTTTTCTGGTAAGAAGAGTCACTATTGCGCTCCCATTGCCATACACAGTGCAAATAGCACTCGCGTCTGTTCCCAGCAAGTACAGTGTATTGGACTGAAGAGGGGCTACTTTTCTTGTCAGTTTCCTAAGCAGAGTTGAACTAGATATGGCCCGTGTGTGTAGAAAGCACAGTTCTTTTGTTCTGAGCAAGCTCACTGTTCGGACACCATAGGAAACACAGTAGAGTAGAAGACTGCTCATTTCTCAAAAGCAGAGTGTGCTTCTTGTAAGGCGAGCTAGTGTTTGTTTCCCAGTCAGAAATGGAGTTGAATCCCATGCAGTTTCTGGTCCTACGAGCAAGAGGTGTTTTATGGTAAGGAAAGTCACTATTGTGCTCCCATTTCCATACACAGTGCAAATAGCACTCGCGTCTGTTCTTAGCAAGTACAGTGTATTGGACTGAAGTGGAGCTACTGTTCTTGTCAGTTTCCTAAGCAGAATTGAACTAGATATGGCAGTATTTGTATGAAGCACAGTTCTTTTGTTCTGAGCAAGTTCAATGTTCTGGCCCTGTAGGAAACACAGTAGAGTAGAAGAGTGCTCTTTTCTCAAAAGCAGAGTGTGTTTCTTGTAAGGCGAGCTAGCGTTTGTTTCCCAGTCCTAAATGGAGTTGAATCACATGCAGTTTTTGGTCCTACGAGCAAGAGTTGTTTTCTGGTAATAAAGTCACTATTGCGCTCCCATTGCCATACACAGTGCAAATAGCACTCGCATCTATTCCTGGCAAGTGCAGTGTATTGGACTGAAGAGGGACTACTCTTCTTGTCAGTTTCCTAAGCAGAGTTGAACTAGATATGGCCCGTGTGTGGAGGAAGCACAGTTCTTTTGTTCTGAGCAAGCTCACTGTTCGGACACCATAGGAAAAACAGTAGAGTAGAAGAGTGCTCTTTTCTCAAAAGCAGAGTGTATTTCTTGTAAGGCGAGCTAGCGTTTGTTTCCCAATCCTAAATGGAGATGAATCACATGCAGTTTCTGGTCCTACGAGCAAGAGTTTTTTTCTGGTAAGGAAAGTCACTATTGTGCTCCCATTGCCATACACAGCGCAAATAGCACTCGCGTCTGTTCACAGCAAGTACAGTGTATTGGACTGAAGAGGAGCTACTGTTCTTGTTAGTTTCCAAAGCAGAGTTGAACTAGATATGGCCCGTGAGTGTAGGAAGCACAGTTCTTTTGTTCTGAGCAAGGTCACTGTTCGGACCCCCTAGGAAACACAGTAGAGTAGAAGAGTGCTCTTTTCTCAAAAGCAGAGTGTGTTTCTTGTAAGGCGAGCTAGCATTTGTTTCCCATTCATAAATGGAGTAGAATCACATGCAGTTTCTGGTTCTACGAGCAAGAGATGTTTTCTGGTAAGAAAAGTCTCTATTGCGCTCCCATTGCCATACACATTGCAAATAGCACTCGCATCTGTTCCCAGCAATTACAGTGTATTGGACTGAAGCGGAGATACTGTTCTTGACAGTTTCCTAAGCAGAGTTGAACTAGATATGGCCGTGTGTGTAGGAAGCACAGTTCTTTTGTTCTGAGCAAGCTCACTCCTCTGGCCCTATAGGAAACACAGTAGAGTAGGAGAGTGCTCTTTTCTCAAAAGCAGAGGGTGTTTCTTGTAAGGCGAGCTAGCGTTTGTTTCCCAGTCCTAAATGGAGTTGAATCACATGCAATTTTTGGTCCCACGAGCAAGAGTTGTTTTCTGGTAATAAAGTCACTACTGCGCTCCCATTGCCATACACAGTGCAAATAGCACTCGCATCTGTTCCCAGCAAGTACAGTGCATTGGACTGAAGCAGAGCTGCTGTTCTTGTCAGTTTCCTAAGCAGAGTTGAACTAGATATGTCCCGTGTGTGTAGGAATCACAGTTCTTTTGTTCTGAGCAAGCTCACTATTCGAACCCCATAGGAAACACAGTAGAGTAGAAGAGTGCTCTTTTCTCAAAATCAGAGAGTCTTTCTTGTAAGGCGAGCTAGTGTTTGTTTCCCAGTCAGAAATGGAGTTGAATCCCATCCAGTTTCTTGTCCTATGAGTAAGAGTTGTTTTCTGATAAGAAAAGTCACTATTGTGCTCCTATTCCAATACACAGTGCAAATAGCACTCCCGTCTGTTCCCAGCAATTTCTGTGTATTGGACTGAAGCGGATCTACTGTTCTTGTCAGTTTCCAAAGCAGAGTTGAACTAGATATGGCCCGTGTGTAGGAAGCACAGTTCTTTTGTTATGAGCAAGCTCAATGTTCGGGACCCATAGGAAACACAGTAGAGTAGAAGACTGCTCTTTTCTCAAAAGCAGAGTGTGCTTCTTGTAAGGCGAGCTAGTGTTTGTTTCCCAGTCAGAAATGGAGTTGAATCCCATGCAGTTTCTGGTCCTACGAGCAAGAGGTGTTTTATGGTAAGGAAAGTCACTATTGTGCTCCCATTTCCATACACAGTGCAAATAGCACTCGCGTCTGTTCTTAGCAAGTACAGTGTATTGGACTGAAGTGGAGCTACTGTTCTTGTCAGTTTCCTAAGCAGAGTTGAACTAGATATGGCCCGTGTGTGTAGGAAGCACAGTTCTTTTGTTCTGAGCAAGCTCACTGGTCAGAACCGCTGGGTAACACAGTAGAGTAGAAGAGTGCTCTTTTCTCAAAAGCAGAGTGTGTTTTTTGTAAGTCGAGCTAGCGTTTGTTTCCCAGTCCTAAATGGAGTTGAATCCCATGCAGCTTCTGGACCTATGAGCATGAATTGTTTTCTGTTAAGAAGAGTCACTATTGCGCTCCCATTGTCATACACAGGGCAATTAGCACTGGCGTCTGTACCCAGCATGTACAGTGTATTGGACTGAAGAGGATCTACTGTTCTTGTCAGTTTCCTAAGCAGAGTTGAACTAGATATGGCCCGTGTGTGTAGGAAGCACAGTTCTTTTGTTCTGAGCAAGCTCACTGTTCGGACCCCATAGGATACACAATCGAGTAGAAGAGTGCTCTTTTCTCAAAAGCAGAGTGTGTTTCTTGTTAGGCGAGCTAGCGTTTGTTTCCCAGTCCTAAATGGAGTTGAATCACATGCAGATTCTTGTCCTAAGAGCAAGAGTTGTTTTCTGGTAAGAAGAGTCACTATTGTGCTCCCATTGTCATACACAGGGCAAGTAGCACTGGCGTCTGTTCCCAGCATGTACAGTGTATTGGACTGAACAGGAGCTACTGTTCTTTTCAGTTTCCTAAGCAGAATTGAACTAGATATGGCAGTATTTGTATGAAGCACAGTTCTTTTGTTCTGAGCAAGTTCAATGTTCTGGCCCTGTAGGAAACACAGTAGAGTAGAAGAGTGCTCTTTTCTCAAAAGCAGAGTGTGTTTCTTGTAAGGCGAGCTAGCGTTTGTTTCCCAGTCCTAAATGGAGTTGAATCACATGCAGTTTTTGGTCCTACGAGCAAGAGTTGTTTTCTGGTAATAAAGTCACTATTGCGCTCCCATTGCCATACACAGTGCAAATAGCACTCGCATCTATTCCTGGCAAGTGCAGTGTATTGGACTGAAGAGGGACTACTCTTCTTGTCAGTTTCCTAAGCAGAGTTGAACTAGATATGGCCCGTGTGTGGAGGAAGCACAGTTCTTTTGTTCTGAGCAAGCTCACTGTTCGGACACCATAGGAAAAACAGTAGAGTAGAAGAGTGCTCTTTTCTCAAAAGCAGAGTGTATTTCTTGTAAGGCGAGCTAGCGTTTGTTTCCCAATCCTAAATGGAGATGAATCACATGCAGTTTC
This sequence comes from Peromyscus eremicus, assembly GCF_949786415.1. NCBI lineage: Eukaryota > Metazoa > Chordata > Mammalia > Rodentia > Cricetidae > Peromyscus > Peromyscus eremicus. Next base: position 9,261 of record NW_026735242.1, on the reverse strand, counting down.
TGGTCCTACGAGCAAGAGTTTTTTTCTGGTAAGGAAAGTCACTATTGCGCTCCCATTGCCATACACAGCGCAAATAGCACTCGCGTCTGTTCACAGCAAGTACAGTGTATTGGACTGAAGAGGAGCTACTGTTCTTGTTAGTTTCCAAAGCAGAGTTGAACTAGATATGGCCCGTGAGTGTAGGAAGCACAGTTCTTTTGTTCTGAGCAAGGTCACTGTTCGGACCCCCTAGGAAACACAGTAGAGTAGAAGAGTGCTCTTTTCTCAAAAGCAGAGTGTGTTTCTTGTAAGGCGAGCTAGCATTTGTTTCCCATTCATAAATGGAGTTGAATCACATGCAGTTTCTGGTTCTACGAGCAAGAGATGTTTTCTGGTAAGAAAAGTCTCTATTGCGCTCCCATTGCCATACACATTGCAAATAGCACTCGCATCTGTTCCCAGCAATTACAGTGTATTGGACTGAAGCGGAGATACTGTTCTTGACAGTTTCCTAAGCAGAGTTGAACTAGATATGGCCGTGTGTGTAGGAAGCACAGTTCTTTTGTTCTGAGCAAGCTCACTCCTCTGGCCCTATAGGAAACACAGTAGAGTAGGAGAGTGCTCTTTTCTCAAAAGCAGAGGGTGTTTCTTGTAAGGCGAGCTAGCGTTTGTTTCCCAGTCCTAAATGGAGTTGAATCACATGCAATTTTTGGTCCCACGAGCAAGAGTTGTTTTCTGGTAATAAAGTCACTACTGCGCTCCCATTGCCATACACAGTGCAAATAGCACTCGCATCTGTTCCCAGCAAGTACAGTGCATTGGACTGAAGCAGAGCTGCTGTTCTTGTCAGTTTCCTAAGCAGAGTTGAACTAGATATGTCCCGTGTGTGTAGGAATCACAGTTCTTTTGTTCTGAGCAAGCTCACTATTCGAACCCCATAGGAAACACAGTAGAGTAGAAGAGTGCTCTTTTCTCAAAATCAGAGAGTCTTTCTTGTAAGGCGAGCTAGTGTTTGTTTCCCAGTCAGAAATGGAGTTGAATCCCATCCAGTTTCTTGTCCTATGAGTAAGAGTTGTTTTCTGATAAGAAAAGTCACTATTGTGCTCCTATTCCAATACACAGTGCAAATAGCACTCGCGTCTTTTCCCAGCTAGTACACTGTATTGGACTGAAGAGGAGCTACTGCTCTTGTCAGTTTCCTAAGCAGAGTTGAACTAGATATGGCCCGTGAGTGTAGGAAGCACAGTTCTTTTGTTCTGAGCAAGCTCACTGTTCAGACCCCATAGGAAACACAATAGAGTAGAAGAGTGCTCTTTTCTCAAAAGCAAAGTGTGTTTATTGTAAGGCGAGCTAGCGTTTGTTTCCCAGTCCTAAATGGAGTTGAATCACATCCAGTTTTTGGTCCTACGAGCAAGAGTTGTTTTCTGGTAAGGAAAGACACTATTGCGCTCCCAGTGCCATACACAGTGCAAATAGCACTCCCGTCTGTTCCCAGCAATTTCAGTGTATTGGACTGAAGCGGAGCTACTGTTCTTGTCAGTTTCCAAAGCAGAGTTGAACTAGATATGGCCCGTGTGTGTAGGAAGCACAGTTCTTTTGTTATGAGCAAGCTCAATGTTCGGGACCCATAGGAAACACAGTAGAGTAGAAGACTGCTCTTTTCTCAAAAGCAGAGTGTGTTTCTTGTAAGGCGAGCTAGTGTTTGTTTCCCAGTCAGAAATGGAGTTGAATCCCATGCAGTTTCTGGTCCTACGAGCAAGAGGTGTTTTATGGTAAGGAAAGTCACTATTGCGCTCCCATTTCCATACACAGTGCAAATAGCACTCGCGTCTGTTCTTAGCAAGTACAGTGTATTGGACTGAAGTGGAGCTACTCTTCTTGTCAGTTTCCTAAGCAGAGTTGAACTAGATATGGCCCGTGTGTGTAGGAAGCACAGTTCTTTTGTTCTGAGCAAGCTCACTGGTCAGACCCCCTGGGTAACACAGTAGAGTAGAAGAGTGCTCTTTTCTCAAAAGCAGAGTGTGTTTTTTGTAAGTCGAGCTAGCGTTTGTTTCCCAGTCCTAAATGGAGTTGAATCACATGCAGTTTCAGGTCCTACGAGCAAGAGTTGTTTTCTGGTAAGGAAAGTCACTATTGCGCTCCCATTGCCATACACAGTGCAAATAGCACTCGCATCTGTTCCCAGCAAGTACAGTGTATTGGACTGAAGAGGAGCTACTGCTCTGGTCGGTTTCCAAAGCAGAGTTGAACTAGATATGGCCCGTGTGTGTAGTAAGCACAGTTCTTTTGTTCTGAGCAAGCTCACTGTTCGGACCCCATAAGAAACACAGTAGAGTAGAAGAGTGCTCTTTTCTCAGAAGCAGAGTGTGTTTCTTGTAAGGCGAGCTAGCATTTGTTTCCCATTCATAAATGGAGTTGAATCACATGCAGTTTCTGGTCCTAAGAGCAAGAGATGTTTTCTGGTAAAAAAAGTCACTATTGCGCTCCCATTGCCATACACAGTGCAAATAGCACTCGCATTGGTTCCCAGCAAGTACAGTGTATTGGACTGAAGCGGAGCTATTGTTCTTGTCAGTTTCCTAAGCAGAGTTGAACCAGATATGGCCCGTGTGTGTAGGAAGCACAGTTCTTTTGTTCTGAGCAAGCTCACTGTTCGGACCCCATAGGATACACAATCGAGTAGAAGAGTGCTCTTTTCTCAAAAGCAGAGTGTGTTTCTTGTTAGGCGAGCTAGCGTTTGTTTCCCCGTCCTAAATGGAGTTGAATCACCTTGCAGATTCTTGTCCTACGAGCAAGAGTTGTTTTCTGGTAAGAAGAGTCACTATTGTGCTCCCATTGTCATACACAGGGCAAGTAGCACTGGCGTCTGTTCCCAGCATGTACAGTGTATTGGACTGAACAGGAGCTACTGTTCTTTTCAGTTTCCTAAGCAGAATTGAACTAGATATGGCAGTATTTGTATGAAGCACAGTTCTTTTGTTCTGAGCAAGTTCAATGTTCTGGCCCTGTAGGAAACACAGTAGAGTAGAAGAGTGCTCTTTTCTCAAAAGCAGAGTGTGTTTCTTGTAAGGCGAGCTAGCGTTTGTTTCCCAGTCCTAAATGGAGTTGAATCACATGCAGTTTTAGGTCCTACGAGCAAGAGTTGTTTTCTGGTAATAAAGTCACTATTTCGCTCCCATTGCCATACACAGTGCAAATAGCACTCGCATCTAATCCTGGCAAGTGCAGTGTATTGGACTGAAGAGGGACTACTCTTCTTGTCAGTTTCCTAAGCAGAGTTGAACTAGATATGGCCCGTGTGTGTAGGAAGCACAGTTCTTTTGTTCTGAGCAAGCTCACTGTTCGGACACCATAGGAAAAACAGTAGAGTAGAAGAGTGCTCTTTTCTCAAAAGCAGAGTGTATTTCTTGTAAGGCGAGCTAGCATTTGTTTCCCAATCCTAAATGGAGATGAATCACATGCAGTTTCTGGTCCTACGAGCAAGAGTTGTTTTCTGGTAAGGAAAGTCACTATTGCGCTCCCATTGCCATACACAGCGCAAATAGCACTCGCGTCTGTTCACAGCAAGTACAGTGTATTGGACTGAAGAGGAGCTACTGTTCTTGTTAGTTTCCAAAGCAGAGTTGAACTAGATATGGCCCGTGAGTGTAGGAAGCACAGTACTTTTGTTCTGAGCAAGCTCACTGTTCGGACCCCCTAGGAAACACAGTAGAGTAGAAGAGTGCTCTTTTCTCAAAAGCAGAGTGTGTTTCTTGTAAGGCGAGCTAGCATTTGTTTCCCATTCATAAATGGAGTTTAATCACATGCAGTTTCTGGTTCTACGAGCAAGAGATGTTTTCTGGTAAGAAAAGTCTCTATTGTGCTCCCATTGCCATACACATTGCAAATAGCACTCGCATCTGTTCCCAGCAATTACAGTGTATTGGACTGAAGCAGAGATACTGTTCTTGACAGTTTCCTAAGCAGAGTTGAACTAGATATGGCCGTGTGTGTAGGAAGCACAGTTCATTTGTTCTGAGCAAGCTCACTCCTCTGGCCCTATAGGAAACACAGTAGAGTAGAAGAGTGCTCTTTTCTCAATAGCAGAGGGTGTTTGTTGTAAGGCGAGCTAGCGTTTGTTTCCCAGTCCTAAATGGAGTTGAATCACATGCAATTTTTGGTCCCACGAGCAAGAGTTGTTTTCTGGTAATAAAGTCACTACTGCGCTCCCATTGCCATACACAGTGCAAATAGCACTCGCATCTGTTCCCAGCAAGTACAGTGCATTGGACTGAAGCAGAGCTGCTGTTCTTGTCAGTTTCCTAAGCAGAGTTGAACTAGATATGTCCCGTGTGTGTAGGAATCACAGTTCTTTTGTTCTGAGCAAGCTCACTATTCGAACCCCATAGAAAACACAGTAGAGTAGAAGAGTGCTCTTTTCTCAAAATCAGAGAGACTTTCTTGTAAGGCGAGCTAGTGTTTGTTTCCCAGTCAGAAATGGAGTTGAATCCCATCCAGTTTCTTGTCCTATGAGTAAGAGTTGTTTTCTGATAAGAAAAGTCACTATTGTGCTCCTATTCCAATACACAGTGCAAATAGCACTCGCGTCTTTTCCCAGCTAGTACAGTGTATTGGACTGAAGAGGAGCTACTGCTCTTGTCAGTTTCCTAAGCAGAGTTGAACTAGATATGGCCCGTGAGTGTAGGAAGCACAGTTCTTTTGTTCTGAGCAAGCTCACTGTTCAGACCCCATAGGAAACACAATAGAGTAGAAGAGTGCTCTTTTCTCAAAAGCAAAGTGTGTTTATTGTAAGGCGAGCTAGCGTTTGTTTCCCAGTCCTAAATGGAGTTGAATCACATCCAGTTTTTGGTCCTACGAGAAGAGTTGTTTTCTGGTAAGGAAAGACACTATTGCGCTCCCAGTGCCATACACAGTGCAAATAGCACTCCCGTCTGTTCCCAGCAATTTCAGTGTATTGGACTGAAGCGGAGCTACTGTTCTTGTCAGTTTCCAAAGCAGAGTTGAACTAGATATGGCCCGTGTGTGTAGGAAGCACAGTTCTTTTGTTATGAGCAAGCTCAATGTTCGGGACCCATAGGAAACACAGTAGAGTAGAAGACTGCTCTTTTCTCAAAAGCAGAGTGTGCTTCTTGTAAGGCGAGCTAGTGTTTGTTTCCCAGTCAGAAATGGAGTTGAATCCCATGCAGTTTCTGGTCCTACGAGCAAGAGGTGTTTTATGGTAAGGAAAGTCACTATTGCGCTCCCATTTCCATACACAGTGCAAATAGCACTCGCGTCTGTTCTTAGCAAGTACAGTGTATTGGACTGAAGTGGAGCTACTCTTCTTGTCAGTTTCCTAAGCAGAGTTGAACTAGATATGGCCCGTGTGTGTAGGAAGCACAGTTCTTTTGTTCTGAGCAAGCTCACTGGTCAGACCCCCTGGGTAACACAGTAGAGTAGAAGAGTGCTCTTTTCTCAAAAGCAGAGTGTGTTTTTTGTAAGTCGAGCTAGCGTTTGTTTCCCAGTCCTAAGTGGAGTTGAATCCCATGCAGCTTCTGGACCTATGAGCATGAATTGTTTTCTGGTAAGAAGAGTCACTATTGCGCTCCCATTGTCATACACAGGGCAATTAGCACTGGCGTCTGTACCCAGCATGTACAGTGTATTGGACTGAAGAGGATCTACTGTTCTTGTCAGTTTCCTAAGCAGAATTGTACTAGATATGGCCCTGTGTGTAGGAAGCACAGATCTTTTGTTCTGAGCAAGCTCACTGTTCTGGCCCTATAGGAAACAAAGTAGAGTAGAAGAGTGATGTTTTCGAAAAAGCAGAGTGTCTTTCTTGTAAGACGAGCTAGCGTTTGTTTCCCAGTCCTAAATGGAGTTGAATCACATGCAGTTTCAGGTCCTACGAGCAAGAGTTGTTTTCTGGTAAGGAAAGTCACTATTGCGCTCCCATTGCCATACACAGTGCAAATAGCACTCGCATCTGTTCCCAGCAAGTACAGTGTATTGGACTGAAGAGGAGCTACTGCTCTGGTCGGTTTCCAAAGCAGAGTTGAACTAGATATGGCCCGTGTGTGTAGGAAGCACAGTTCTTTTGTTCTGAGCAAGCTCACTGTTTGGACCCCATAAGAAACACAGTAGAGTAGAAGAGTGCTCTTTTCTCAAAAGCAGAGTGTGTTTCTTGTAAGGCGAGCTAGCATTTGTTTCCCATTCATAAATGGAGTTGAATCACATGCAGTTTCTGGTCCTACGAGCAAGAGATGTTTTCTGGTAAAAAAAGTCACTATTGCGCTCCCATTGCCATACACAGTGCAAATAGCACTCGCATTGGTTCCCAGCAAGTACAGTGTATTGGACTGAAGCGGAGCTATTGTTCTTGTCAGTTTCCTAAGCAGAGTTGAACTAGATATGGCCCGTGTGTGTAGGAAGCACAGTTCTTTTGTTCTGAGCAAGCTCACTGTTCGGACCCCATAGAATACACAATCGAGTAGAAGAGTGCTCTTTTCTCAAAAGCAGAGTGTGTTTCTTGTTAGGCGAGCTAGCGTTTGTTTCCCAGTCCTAAATGGAGTTGAATCACATGCAGATTCTTGTCCTACGAGCAAGAGTTGTTTTCTGGTAAGAAGAGTCACTATTGTGCTCCCATTGTCATACACAGGGCAAGTAGCACTGGCGTCTGTTCCCAGCATGTACAGTGTATTGGACTGAACAGGAGCTACTGTTCTTTTCAGTTTCCTAAGCAGAATTGAACTAGATATGGCAGTATTTGTATGAAGCACAGTTCTTTTGTTCTGAGCAAGTTCAATGTTCTGGCCCTGTAGGAAACACAGTAGAGTAGAAGAGTGCTCTTTTCTCAAAAGCAGAGTGTGTTTCTTGTAAGGCGAGCTAGCGTTTGTTTCCCAGTCCTAAATGGAGTTGAATCACATGCAGTTTTTGGTCCTACGAGCAAGAGTTGTTTTCTGGTAATAAAGTCACTATTGCGCTCCCATTGCCATACACAGTGCAAATAGCACTCGCATCTAATCCTGGCAAGTGCAGTGTATTGGACTGAAGAGGGACTACTCTTCTTGTCAGTTTCCTAAGCAGAGTTGAACTAGATATGGCCCGTGTGTGTAGGAAGCACAGTTCTTTTGTTCTGAGCAAGCTCACTCTTCGGACCCCCTAGGAAACACAGTAGAGTAGAAGAGTGCTCTTTTCTCAAAAGCAGAGTGTGTTTCTTGTAAGGCGAGCTAGCATTTGTTTCCCATTCATAAATGGAGTTGAATCACATGCAGTTTCTGGTTATACGAGCAAGAGATGTTTTCTGGTAAGAAAAGTCTCTAATGCGCTCCCATTGCCATACACAATGCAAATAGCACTCGCATCTGTTCCCAGCAATTACAGTGTATTGGACTGAAGCGGAGATACTGTTCTTGACAGTTTCCTAAGCAGAGTTGAACTAGATATGGCCGTGTGTGTAGGAACCACAGTTCTTTTGTTCTGAGCAAGCTCACTCCTCTGGCCCTATAGTAAACACAGTAGAGTAGAAGAGTGCTCTTTTCTCAAAAGCAGAGTGTGTTTTTTGTAAGGCGAGCTAGTGTTTGTTTCCCAGGCACAAATGGAGTTGAATCCCATGCAATTTCTGGTCCTACGAGCAAGAGTTGTTTTCTGGTAAGAAGAGTCACTATTGCGCTTTCATTGTCATACACAGGGCAAATAGCACTGGCGTCTGTTCCCAGCATGTACAGTGTATTGGACTGAACAGGATCTACTGTTCTTTTCAGTTTTCTAAGCAGAATTGAACTAGATATGGCCCTATGTGAAGGAAGCACAGCTCTTTTGTTCTGAGCAAGCTCACTGTTCTGGCCCTATAGAAAACACAGTAGAGTAGAAGAATGCTCTTTTCTCAAAAGCAGAGTGTGTTTCTTTTAATGCAAGCTATCGTTTGTTTCCGAGTCCTAAATGGAGTTGAATCACATCTAGTTTTCTGGTCCTACGAGGAAGAGTTGTTTTCTGGTAAGGAAAGTCACTATTGCACTCCCATTCCCATACACAGTGCAAGTAGCACTCACGTCTGTTCCCAGCAACTACAGTGTATTGGACTGAAGAGGACCAGCTGTTCTTGTCAGTTTCCTAAGCAGAGTTGAACTAGATATGGCACCTGTGTGTAGGAAGCACAGTTCTTTTGTTCTGAGCAAGCTCACTGTTCGGACCCCATAGGAAACACAGTAGAGTAGAAGAGTGCTCTTTTCTCAAAAGCAGAGTGTGTTTCTTGTAAGGCGAGCTGGTGTTTGTTTCCCAGTCAGAAATGGAGTTGAATCCCATCCAGTTTCTGGTGGTCCTACGAGCAAGAGTTGTTTTCTGGTAAGGAAAGTCACTATTGTGCTCCCATTGCCATACACAGTGCAAATAGCACTCGCTTCTGTTCCCAGCAAGTACAGTGTATTGGACTGAAGAAAAGCTACTGTTCTTGTCAGTTTCCTAAGCAGAGTTGAACTAGATATGGCCCGTGTGTGGGAAGCACAGTTCTTTTGTTCTGAGCAAGCTTACTGTTCGGACCCTGTAGGAAACACAGTAGAGTAGAAGAGTGCTCTTTTATCAAAAGCAGTGTGTGTTTCTTGTAAGGCAAGCTAGGGTTTGTTTCCCAGTTCTAAATGGAGTTGAATCCCATGCAGTTTCTGTTCCTATGAGCAAGAATTGTTTTATGGTAAGAAGAGTCACTATTGCGCTCCCATTGCCATACACAGTACAAATAGCACTCGCGTCTGTTCCCAGCAAGTACAGTGTATTGGACTGTAGAGGGGCTACTGTTCTTGTCAGTTTCTTAAGCAGAGTTGAACTAGATATGGCCCGTGTGTGTAGGAAGCACAGTTCTTTTGTTCTGAGCAAGCTCACTGTTCAGACACCGTAGGAAACACAGTAGAGTAGAAGAGTGCTCTTTTCTCAAAAGCAGAGTGTGTTTCTTGTAAGGCGAGCTAGCGTTTGTTTCCTAATCCTAAATGGAGATGAATCACATGCAGTTTCTTTTCCTACGAGCAAGAGTTGTTTTCTGGTAAGAAGAGTCACTATTGTGCTCCCATTGTGATACATAAGGCAAATAGCACTGGCATCTGTTCCCAGATTGTACAGTGTATTGCACTGAAGAGGATCTACTGTTCTTGTCAGTTTCCTAAGCAGAGTTGAACTAGACATGGCCGTGAGTGTAGGAAGCACAGTTCTTTTGTTCTGAGCAAGCTCACTGCTTTGACCCTATAGGAAACACAGTAGAGTAGAAGACTGCTCATTTCCTAAAAGCAGAGTGTGTTTCTTGTAAGGCGAGCTAGC